>NW_028318674.1:0-300000 GCF_062004578.1 Staurois parvus | reverse complement strand
GGCACCATGATCAGGAATCGAACCCATGACCCATTTACTGCAAGGCAGACGTGCTAACCACTAAGCCACTGTGCTGCCCACAGCAGGGACTCGTAAATTGCAATTAAGAGCTATAGAAACAATTCAACACTTTCAGAAAGTAAGATTTATTACTAAAAGGTCAAAACGGCGCAGTAGTAATATTTACAGGAAGAAGATGTAACATATATATATATAAATATACAGAGCAATACAGCCTAGCAAACAGATAACAGAAAGAAGTTTAGGTAAGTAAGTACTTGCCAAATATATTTCTGGGGTTAAGCAGTTTAAAGTCTGATGAGCTAAAAAGGGGTTTCTGGTCTCTCATTGGGTTTCATTGTTGCCGTGAGATTCTCCTTTGCTTTCTGTCGGATAGATGTTATATTGAACGGTCCTCACTTGTCTGACTCCTCACAAGAACTAACTGCATCTTTTTCCTACACAAAATCTCTTCCCACGATGGACAAGCCAAGCCTTATTTGGCAAGAGGATTGTATAGACAGCCCCTTAACAAGGTACGCTGAACGTGTTCCTGAGGGAGGGGGACATCGGAGGAGAGAGACTGATTTGGGAGCTTAAGAGAAATACCAAAATATAGTTATTTGGAGCAGAATGGATGACCGCGCCCATCTCTGTGTGCATGATTGTGACAGCCTCCACCTGTAAAACCATGTCTGTTTTGGGGGTCGTCTCATTTTTGCCCATCTAGTGTACCTGTTGTTAATTTTATTAACACCAAAGCAGCTGAAACTGATGAACAACCCCCTCTGCTACTTACCTGAGCAGATCAATATCCCAGGAGGTTCATTGGCTTGGTGGTAGACTCTGATTAAAAAGTCTTCCTTTCATTTTTTTCAGCAATATCTATTCCTATGTATGATTTGAATGTCTGAGGTCAGCTCTTTATAATCCCATTTTTCTGACTGCTCTTCTTTATCAATGTCACACGTGAAGATCTCTTTGTATCATCTCAGCTTGAGTCTAGTAGGAACGTGTGGATTCTGTTCATTCCTTCCACCTTCCAGTGGCAATGTTGCTGCATATTCTTCTCAGGAAATTGTTGGCCTCATGGATCTGTTGCTACTAGAAGGTTTGTTATGGAATGACTGAGGCTCTGTTTTCATCTAAAATATAAAATCTATAAAAGAGATAACATCAACGCAGAGTTGGAGGAAACAGAACAGACCTCCCTGTTGGCCCCAAACTGATCCCCAAAAAACTGCCCATGAACCCCAATCCCTTCATCCTGGGGGGAGTAAAGATGATCAAACCTGATAAGGACACCCCGTCCTGGACTCATCTCCATCCCATCTCTTTCCTAAATGTCGATGTCTAAATCCTCATCCAATTTCTATCTAAATGGCTGAATTTATCCCCAAATCTCCTCATTTATAAAGTCTAAGTGGGCTTTGTTCCCTATAGACAAGCAGCCGACAATGTCTGACACACAATCCTCCTGAACCATCGAGTCCATCAGAGATCAGAACAGATGCTGCTTTCTTTGGATATGTACAAAGCAGATGAGACACCATCATGGTCCTATCTACCCCCCACCCTAACTCACTGGGGTCTAGGTGATGTCTTCCTGAAATGGGTCATGGCTCTATACAACCTCCATCTGTGATGAGTCAATGCCATGGAGTCCAGTCTTCCTGCTTTCTGATTTGTTATGGAACATGTCAGGGATGTCACCCCCCTCCCCCATTCATTCTAGTACCAGAACCGCTGGCTGCGCAGATCAGATCCAACCTGTGCATTAACCCTTTCTCTGCTGGGCCCTGAGATCCCCTTTTAACCCCTTGCCTACCGTGCACTGTCACCCCCTTCCTGCCCAGGCCAGTTTTCAGCTTTCAGCGCTCTCACACTTTGAATGACACCAACTTTTCATCATTTTTGAGACAGATAGAGCTTTCTTTTCTTTTCTTTTGGTGGTATTTAATCACCACCGTGGGGCTTTTATTTTTTGCTAAACAAACTAAAAAATTACAATTTTGAAAAAAGTTTCTGTTATAAAATGTAAAAAAGTAATTTCTCTCCTTCACTGATGTGTGCTTATGAGGCTGCACTGATAGATGGTACTGATAGGTGACACTGATGGGTACTGACAGGCATCATTGATGGGCACTGAAAGGTAGCACTGATGGGCACTGATAGGTGACACTGACTGGCAGTGATAGGTGACACTGACTGGCAGTGATAGGCAGCACCAACTGGCACTGATAGGCAGCACTGATGGGTACTGATAGATTGCACATATGAGGAGGCATTGATGGGCATTGACAGGTATCAGTGATGGGCACTGAAAGGCAGCACTGATGGGCACTGATAGGCAGCACTGATCGGTACTGATAGACTGCACTGATGAGGAGGCACTGATGGACATTGACAGGCATCACTAGTGGACACTGAAAGGCTGCTCTGATGGGCACTGATATTTGGCATTGATGTACACTGATTGGAGGCAAAGGTGGGCACTGAAAGGCAGCACTGATGGAGCTGCACTGATGATCATTGCCCTAATTAAAAGTGTAGAGGAGAGGACTGCCGATAGCAGCATTTCCTGTTTACATGTGATCAGGTGTGATTGGACACAGCTGATCACATGGTAGAGCCTACATCATTGGCTCTTTACCATGATCAGTGATCCACTGTGTCCCCGGGGGTGTGCATGCGCAGATAGAGTGGGAGGATGTCATATGTCCTCCCAGAACAAGAGAGCTCCCCCCCATCCCCCATTTCTCTGTACGGTGGGCAGGAGGCGGTTAAACTCAGGTGGTCAGACCATTTTTTTAAAGTTTCCATTTTTTATTTTTTACAAACAGCCTTGAAAATTGAGAAAATCAAATCTACACAAAACTGTCAAAGAGCAATTTTGTCTAAAAATTATAATTTTTCACTTACAGTTTCCAAATTGTATAAAACCGTACATTTTATGAAAGCACAGGATGGGTAGAATGAAGAGAAGGAGACCCCCCCCAAATCACACATTTTCTGAAAGCATAGGATTGGTAGAATGAAGAGAATTTGCCCCCCCCCCCCACAAACTACATTTTATGAAAGCATAGAACTGGCAGAATAAAAAGAAAGTGACCTCCCCCCAAACTGTACATTTTCTGAAAGCATAGAAGCGGGAGAATAAAAACGTGACCCCCCCTAAATCGTACATTTTCTGAAAGCATAGAAGCTGGAGAATAAAAAGGTGACCCCCCCTAAATCGTACATTTTCTGAAAGCATAGAAGCGGGAGAATAAAAACGTGACCCCCCCTAAATCGTACATTTTCTGAAAGCATAGAAGCGGGAGAATAAAAAGGTGACCCCCCCTAAATCGTACATTTTCTGAAAGCATAGAAGCGGGAGAATAAAAACGTGACCCCCCCTAAATCGTAAATTTTCTGAAAGCATAGAAGCGGGAGAATAAAAAGGTGACCCCCCCTAAATCGTACATTTTCTGAAAGCATAGAAGCGGGAGAATAAAAAGGTGACCCCCCCTAAATTGTACATTTTCTGAAAGCATAGAAGCGGGAGAATAAAAACGTGACCCCCCCCTAAATCGTACAGTTTCTGAAAGCATAGAAGCGGGAGAATAAAAACGTGACCCCCCCAAACTGTACATTTTCTGAAAGCATAGAAGCGGGAGATTAAAAAGGTGACCCCCCCTAAATCGTACATTTTCTGAAAGCATAGAAGCGGGAGAATAAAAACGTGACCCCCCTAAATCATACATTTTCTGAAAGCATAGAAGCGGGAGAATAAAAAGGTGACCCCCCCCTAAATCATACATTTTCTGAAAGCATAGGGCAGGTAGAATAAAAAGAAGGTGACCCCCCCAATCGTACATTTTCTGAAAGCATAGGGCAGGTAGAATAAAAAGAAGGTGACCCCCCCAATCGTACATTTTCTGAAAGCATAGGGCAGGTAGAATAAAAAGAAGGTGACCCCCCCAACCGTACATTTTATGAAAGCTTAGGACCAGTAGAATAAAAGAAGGTGCTAGTGATTTTTCAGGTCCCGTGATATTTGTGCAAATGTTAATAAAAATATATATATATTTTCACTAAAAAAATACATAAAAGTCATTGTTAGCCGAGACAAACAACAAAACTCACAAAATTCCCGCTAACTTCCCACTAAATATAAAACTGGACTGCGGTAATCAATAAGAAATATTTGTACATTTTAGATTGCGCCTTTTTGGGAAATGGTGAAAATCAAATATTTGCAAAACTGTAAATGTGCAATTTAGTCTAAAAATCTGAAGGTTATAATTTTTCACTTAATATTTCCAGAATTTGTAAATGACCCCCAAACCAGACATTTTCTGGAAGCATAGAACCAGTGGAATAATAAAAAGTGTTACAGATATATTAGACCCGCAATAGTTGGGCAAATGTTTATCCAATCTCTATTTTTATTAAAAATACACTAAAATCATTATTAGAGACATAAACACAACACAACGTACAACATTCCTGCTATAGTCCTACTAAGGCCTCGTTCACACAGGAAATCCTATAGTGTACGCCCTGCCAGGCCTCGGTTCCCCACACGGTGATGGACACGTGCTGTGCGGTCCCATTGGTGTCATTGGGGATTCAGAGACTGCATGGAGGACACAGCTGCTGCTCCCATCCTGACATCCATGAGGGTGCACAGCCCTGAATGCAGACAGTGTGACTTCTGGGACATGCATCCATATGGATGTCAGATTGAGATCAGCAGCTGTGTGTGTGCAGCCGCTGCGTGCCAATTGGCATCAATGGGACTGCTTGTGCAGGGATACACAGAGCACTGCTGTATACCCATGCGGGTGAACAAGGCCTGACATGGGCCTATGCTGTAATGTGCTCTGTAAGGATGACGCCTCACTGTTTTATTATTTTAATTGTTTTTATAATTTTATTGTATTTATTTTTTTGTGGGGGAGGGGGGTGGTTAGATATCAGAGGACTAAAGAAACCCTCAGAGTCCTCAATGCAACCTCAGCTGCACTGTAGATGAATAAATAGGAGTCTACTGTACAGAAGCTTCTATTCATTCATGAAACTATAGCAAAGAAAACACTCTTTACTATGCTTCAGTGATGAATGAACACAGGAGTGATCGGTACTGATCACTCATTGTGTTCATTCAGGAAGGGGCTGGTAAACATAACATGCCAACCCTCCACTCTCCATCCTGAACATGACACTGATCTCCCACTCCAGCAGCAGCTACAGCCATGGGCGGGGGTAGAGGGGAAGCCGTCCAGCAGCACTGCAGGGAAGGTGCTTCAGAGGATCAGTAAGAGGTCTAAGGACAAGGGGGGAGTCTGAGCGGCAGAGGGAAATATTTAGACATTTTGATTCCCCATGGCTCCCCTGCAGCAGCTGAAGCTGGTGGGAGGGGAGAGAAGAGGCCAGCAGCAGGGAAGCTAAAGGTAGATCTGTGCTGTGGGCGAGCAATGGGTGCTGCGTGGGGGGATCGGTGCTGTAGGGGGATGTTAGAGGTGCAGGGAGCCATCCTAGAGGACAGGCAGAGGGTCTGTGGAGTGGAGGGAAGCTCAGGAGACCATGAGGTTATAGCAGAAGGGGAAAGCCATGGACATACGTCGTACTGACCTGGCCAGCTGGAAGCAGTTCTATAGGTCAGTACAACACCCATCCATGGCAGCACAAGGGTTAATGATCACCTCGGGGGGGTTTAGGGCACCAACATTTTCCATCATTTCATCAGCACACACCATTCCAAGGATGGACATGTTGGGTGTCTATTTACTCGGCACAACCTCGTATTTTACCCCACAAAAAAAGTAAAATCTTACATTTGTGTTCTCTAATATGACATTTAGTGTATTTATTTACTGACATTTAATCTTGATAAATCATTGAGCTTAATCATGTGAAATACAAAACGGGAACTACCACCATTTTATTCTCCAGGGCCTCTGATGTCACAGAATAGATGTTTGGGGGTTTATCTCATCTTCAGGACCAAAATCTGCATTTTCCCATGTGTGCAAAATCATGCAGAAACAGCTCTGGCAGTGAGAGGGTTAATGTGGGCTAGATGGGATCACTCTGCTGGGGTGACATTAGAGCTCCCCCTAGCTGCAGCCTGGTAATAACATTGCTGGGAGGTCTATTCATTTCTCTGCTCCATACTTCCCGTCTTTATAGAAACGTCTCCTGACATTTGGGGGTCTATTCATAGAATGTTTGTATAGCAATTCCCTCAGTGAGAGTTCATGTCCATTCCTCCTGTGTGAATGGGGAACCAATGTTATTGGGATCACATCTGAGCTGCTGGAATGTCTTCCATTGATGGAAAATACATTGAAAACTTCTTCTCCTGCCATCAATGGCCGACCCGGTCCCACACTTCATCCATGTCTTTGGGGGCCTCTCATCTCCTTATGGACTGTTCCTTCCATGATGAAGATCAGCCATGGAGTATATCTGAGGTGTATATCAGGGTGTGCTTCTTCCCCACATGAGAGCTGGGATGTCCAGCAACATTCATCTAGAAGACATTTCCCACACTCAAGGCACTAATATACCTCCAGGGTTGTGTGGGATCCCTGATGTACAGGAAGACAGGACTTCAGTGAGAAACATTTCCTTCACTCAGGACAGGAATATGGCTTCTCCCCTGTGTGAGATCTCTGATGTTTGTGCAGACTGGACTTCACTGAAAAACATTTCCCGCACTCAGGACAGGAAAGTGGCTTCTCCCCCCGTGTGAGATCTTTTATGTTTACAAAGACTGGACCTGTCTGAAAAACATTTCCCACACTCAGGACAGGCATACGGTTTCTCCCCCGTATGAGTTCTCTGATGTATGTAAAGATTAGACTTCAGTGTAAAACATTTCCCGCACACAGTACAGGAATACGGCTTTTCACCAGTGTGAGATCTCTGATGTCTGGAAAGATCGGACTTCTGTGAAAAACGTTTCCAGCACTGAGAACAGGAATATGGCTTTTCCCCTGTGTGAGATCTCTGATGTTTATAAAGACTGTATTTTTGTGAAAAACATTTCCCACACTCAGGACAGGAATGTGGCTTCTCCCCTGTGTGAGATCTCAGATGTTTGTACAGAGTGGACTTAGCTGAAAAACCTTTCCCGCACTCAGGACAGGAATACGGCTTTTCTCCCGTGTGAGATCTTTGATGCCTATTAAGATAGGATTTATAACGGAAACATTTCCCACACTCAGTACAGGAGAAGCTCTTCCCTGTTGGAAGGCCGGCCCAGTCCCGCACAGTCTGAGGTTCCTCAGGATACGAGGAATCCGATGGTCCATCTACACTGGGTGGTGCCGGATGGACATTGGAGGGAGCCGGGTTTTCTCCTGGACTATACTGTGTGATGTCCTCATCTTCTACTTTCCAGTCTGGAGACAAAGTGAGACAATCCTCGGAGGTTTTCCTCATCTCCCGGCCATGGACTAAAATACAAAGACAAAGAGGATTACTAGACAGGAGCTGATTGGTTCCCCCAAACCAGGACTCCGCCCACATCAGGCAGCTTGGTCTCTGAGGAGCTTACAATTCCACCCTCAAGGGAACTAGGAAATGGCTCCTCTGATCTCCTACCAGGTCATTTCTTTATTCATGGACCTTAGTCAGAGAGTGAGGAAACAACCAGAACTGTCTTTTATAGGAGGGACAGTGATGAGGGGATTATAGGACGAGGGTCCCCACCCCCTCTATCACTCATCGCCATCTTCCCAACACAAGAAGTACTGCACTTCCTTATTTAGTCCATGATTTAGTCATGAAGAACAGCGGGGCTGAGCCCCACCAGAGGTCAGAGAGTGAGGATGGGGGGAGAACAACCAAGATGAAGACTGGACTGATCCTGAAGACCACCATCATTGGGGTATTGACTCCTCCCTCATTATCACTTTCTGTTTAAGGGTCCAAAGTTGGAGGATGTTATCACATTATTATCACCATGTAAAAGTCTGTGCTCCAATCACATCATCCGATATAAAATGTCCAGCTGGTAGGAAATAGGTGTAACCAAAGAGAATCCATATTATGTGTATATATAGCAGTGGGGGGAGGGGGAGAGCAGAAGTCAGGACTATGGAATGTACAACATACAGTATATAGTGCAGGGGTCAGGAGTATGTAATGTACAACATAGAGTATATAGTGCAGGGGTCAGGAGTATGTAATGTACACCATAGAGTATATAGTGCAGGGGTCAGGAGGATGTAATGTACAACAGAGTATATAGTGCAGGGGTCAGGAGTATGTAATGTACAACATAGAGTATATAGTGCATGGGTCAGGACTATGGAATGTACAACATAGAGTATATAGTGCAGGGGTCAGGAGTATGTAATGTACAACATAGCGTATATAGTGCAGGGGTCAGGAGTATGTAATGTATAACACAGAGTATATAGTGCAGGGGTCAGGTGTATGTAATGTACAACATAGAGTATATAGTGCAGGGGTCAGGAGTATGTAATGTACAACATAGAGTATATAGTGCAGGGGTCAGGACTCATAATATTGGTATTCAGTAATCAGTGGAAGCTTAAATGTTTCCTGTAGACAAGTTGCAGAGATCCCACACCGCTGCCTCCCATCTCCTGAGACTGCACTCAGTGACTTGGGTCTGAGACACTACAGACATATCCCTCCACCCGGCACAGGTGACAAATACTGGGAGAATTGCTATGTCACCACCATGAGGAATAAGATCAAAATCACACACCCCAGGTGCCTAGGTCTAGTAACGTCTATAGTAAAAATGAACATTTTTCTGCCAGCTGAACCCCAGAACCTCCATAAATCCAGTCTAGAGACATAAATTGTGTCTGCAGCACAGAGAAGGAAGATTATCCGAGAGAAATCCAGGAATACAGGACGGGGAACACAGCTCAGGAAAGTGACCAGGGGATTACAGGCTGATATCACCCAGTCCCCGCCCTACTCTGGACCAATCAGTGAGCAGTATGGGTGGAGGAATGGATTTAGTGTTCATGACCCACCTGTGCTGATCTCTGTAGGAGTGTCCTCCTCTATAAATGTCCCCGTTATTCCATCCTCCTCCATAGACTGCTGATCATCCCTCACATACGCCTCTTCTTCTTCTGCTTTCACCTCAAATTCTATATCGATTGGATCTCCACTCTAAATCAAGGAAATGAGAGAATATATCATCTGTAAGATATAAGGTCACATAAAAAAACACCCACACATTGTCTCCACGAGTCCATGTTCTAGATGCTCCATCCCACCAACCTTGTAATAGTGAGGGATGGTGTGACCTTCCTGTGTGGAATCCCGGGAATACAGAGGACGGGGACATCTCTCTGGTGGGTTCCTGGTATTAGGTGGCTCCATCATATCCTTGTGTCCTTCTGAAAACTCCTCCATCACTCCATACTCCTCATCCTCCTCTTTATACTCTTCTTTAACATCAATATTCTCATCCCCGAGGATTCCACTCTGAAAGATATAATAAAACATTCATTGTAACAAACATGCTGTGTATAAATCACAACTACCAATAATTGTCATCATCTACCTGATGATGGTGAGGGATGGTGTGACCTTCCTGTGTGGAATCCCGGGAATACAGAGGACGGGGACATCTCTCTGGTGGGTTCCTGTAGCTGGATGACTCCACCATGGTGTCCTTGTACAGATCTTTGTGTCCCTGTAGAAGCTCTGACTCCTCCATCCCCCCATCCTCATCCTCCTCCTCTTTTATCTCTTCTTTAACCTCAGCTTTAGGATCTCTCAGGTTTCCACTCTGAATATATAATAAAATGCCATCAATGGTAACAATGCAGATAATGTACAGATCCTAATGATACTATCAGTGATTGTTCCTCATCTACCTGATGATGGTGAGGGATGGTGTGACCTTCCTGTGTGGAATCCCGGGAATACAGAGGACGGGGACATCTCTCTGGTGGGTTCCCATGACTGGATCCATCTGTAGGAAACACACACACTGACTGAATCCATTGTTTCTATGTGTTTATCAGATGATGGGGGATCTAGGTGGATCCTCCGTACTGCTCTCTCCTTTACAATAAAGTCTCCTCTTACCCGGTGATGTGAGGGGCGGCTGATTGTCCATCATGACGTCCTTGTAGAGATCCTTGTGTCCTTCTAAATACTCCCACTCCTCCATGGAGAAATAGACAGTGACACCCTGACACCTTATAGGAACCTGACACACACAATGATACAGTCACCATCCAGACACATCCCTTGTCTGTTACTGGAGAATGTCCCAGAATTCCCGGCACCGCTCACCTCTCCTGTCAGCAGCTCAGTGATCTCTCTGGTGACTTCTAGAATCTTCTCCATGTTGTGTCTCTCAGGGTTTAGGGAGTCACATGGAGGCACTGTGATGGTCATATGATCACCTGACATCAGAAGAGGAAATCTCTGTATTGAGGAACCAATAGGAATATCATGTTAGACTCCCAGAATCCTCCTCACCTCTCCGGTCAGGTCTGTGTTTTATTAATAGAAAGAAGAGTGATGTCATGTGACCTCCCAGAATCCTCCTCACCTCTCCGGTCAGGTCTGTGTTTTATTAATAGAGATAAGAGTGATGTCATGTGATCTCCCAGAATCCTCCTCACCTCTCCGGTCAGGTCTGTGTTTTATTAATAGAGATAAGAGTGATGTCATGTGACCTCCCAGAATCCTCCTCACCTCTCCGGTCAGGTCTGTGTTTTATTAATAGAGATAAGAGTGATGTCATGTGACCTCCCAGAATCCTCCTCACCTCTCCGGTCAGCAGGTAGATGATCTCCAGGGTGAGGTTTAGTATCTTCTCAGTCATGTGACTCCGGTCCTCCTCCATCCTCATTGGTGCCATCATGTGATCTATACAGGTCTCCTTGTAGACGGATAACTTTGGGAAATGAAAGTAAGAATGATTTGGATGGTATTGGTCACACAATAATAGGATGTGGATGTGAGGGGGGAATAGGAGGGTTGCTGGACATTGAAGAATTACTCCCCCCATGGGAAGACATTTAGTCTGGACTGTTTAGGGTTTATAAAATTTTAAAGGTCCCGGGACCCTCTTGACCTGCTGCATCAGAAATCCCCTTTTCTCTGTTGGGTTTGTTTGGTCCCTGAACTGGTTTGATGAGTATTAGATCTGCAGACAAGGAATGATAAATACGATCCTTCCTATGACTTGTTTGCTCTGAGGCAGTGCTGTGAGGTCAATGTCGGCTCATCATGAGGTCCAGGAAGGGGAACTTGCTGGCCGGAATTGCTGGATAATCAGGATAATTGGCAGAACTCCGGCTGCAAGGCTCCAATCTCCAGCAGCCTGCTGACTGACAGGAGTGATGTCACTGTCACTCTCTGCAGTAAGAGAAGGGATTGGATTGGGTAGCAGGAGGATGGTGCTGGTGGAGTAGAGAGCTGTGTGGGAGGAGTCTGTTCTCATCTCTTCTATGTGTAGGTAGGAGGAGGACAGCAGGGGGGAAGGGTTTAATCTCTTAGTTGTCAAGTATTCTGACATTTCCAGGACATTGTACAGAGTGGCAGTGGATTTTTCTGGCTCTGACTTCCAACACCGGGAACTGCCAGATTCTGTGGTATGGGAAGGTATTGGACTGTCCGCCCATTAAGCAATACTATGCATACAGACCTCCCCAAGGACCAAGTGTCCTTCTTTGTTCGATTCTGTGTCTTGACCAGTGAGATGGAGAGGTGAAGACTCCCTACACGTGCTGACAGGAGTTCTTTAAGGAGGTCAGAAAAGTAAGGGAAGATGGGGTGGGAGGACCATCAGAGACCAAGAGTTCCTATGAGCCCTAAAGCCCCCTCTTACCTCAGAGCCTTGCAGCCTGAATACCCCCTCAGAGGCCCCCACAGTCCTTCAGCCCCACTAACCTCTCAGACCTCCCCAAGGACCAAGTGTCCTTCTTTGTTCTATTTTGTGTCTTGCAATATAATTCTTGACCAGTGAGATGGTGAGGTGAAGACTTCCTACACATGCTGGCAGGAGTTCTTTAAGGAGGTCAGAAAAGTAAGTGAAGGTGGTCATTGTCCTTCAAAGGCAGGAAACCCTCAGAGGATCCAGTTCTTTAGTCCCACTACCTCCTCAGAGACCCCTCAGCTCCTCTACTTCCCTCAGACCCCTCAGTATTTCCCTCCCTCTGACACCAATGATGGAACATATTCTTCATGGCCGGCTGGGGAATGTTTCCTTCCTCCTGAGCAGCAATGTAAGGGGCTCTATGCTCCATACTCCTGACCCCGGCACTCCATCATTGTGTTGGCTGCATAGTGTAATGATTGCCCATTGGCTGCCTGTGTAGTGTCATCATTGCCCTTTGTAGGCCATGTATGGTCAGGATGGTCCTTGTCTTGTCTATTTATTGTCAGTGCTGTTTGTTTAGAGGACCATATTACTAGAATTTATCTCCACAATGAGGAGAATGTTCCGGCCCCGGAAGTGGGGGAATGTTCTGCCCCTGAAGGGGTTCATCTGGGTTCCCACACTATATATGTGTGTATCATCATCTGCTGGAGATAAAAGACGTCACAGTGACTATGGAGGAAGAGGACGGACATGACTATGGAGGAAGAGGACGGACGTGACTATGGAGGAAGAGGACGGACGTGACTATGGAGGAAGAGGACGGACGTGACTATGGAGGAAGAGGACGGACGTGACTATGGAGGAAGAGGACGGACGTAACTATGGAGGAAGAGGACAGACATGACTATGGAGGAAGAGGACGGACGTGACTATGGAGGAAGAGGACGGACGTGACTATGGAGGAAGAGGACGGACGTGACTAAGGAGGAAGAGGACGGACGTGACTATGGAGGAAGAGGACTGACGTGACTATGGATGATGAGGACGGACGTGACTATGGAGGAAGAGGACGGACGTGACTATGGAGGAAGAGGACGGACGTGACTATGGAGGAAGAGGACGGACGTGATTATGGAGGAAGAGGACGGACGTGACTATGGAGGAAGAGGACGGACGTGACTATGGAGGAAGAGGACGGACGTGATTATGGAGGAAGAGGACGGACGTGACTAAGGAGGAAGAGGATGGGCATGATGGGGGTTACTGGGTGTAAATAGGAAATAACATCTGATTACCTCCTCTGCTGCCACTTCTGGTAACGTCTCTTTTCGACTTCAAAACCACTTCGAACTTTTTGTCTGACATCACTTCCTGTCTGTACCTGACATCACTTCCTGTCTGTACCTGACATCACTTCCTGTCTGTCTTCCATAGAGGCTTTTTGTCTGGACAGAAGTGAGATCACCACCTTGTGGAGCTCAGAGGAACTGCAGCCCAAGAAACATCTGTAAGGCTCCGTTCACACCTTGGCAGTTTGCTTTTTGTTTGTTTTGCAGTGCTTTTTAGCAGTTCATTTTGAGTTTTTGATATGTTTGTAAGGGAGAATGTCACCAGATAGCATATGAAGAACCTCTGCCCACCAGACCTCCTGTTCCCTGCCATGCTGCCTGGACTTCTGTTGACTGGTGAGTCCCTGAACCTATGTTGTGTCTATTGCTGCTCATCCCTCATAGTGCCTGGACTCTGGACTAAGTGGCTCCTGGATCTGATTGCTGCAGTTTGCCAGTCTGTACCCTTGATGTGCCATACCATGCTGCCCTGGTCTCTGCCCTGTGCTTGAAACACCCCACTTGTCTGTCCAGTTCCCTATACTGTGCTGACTTAGTCCCTTGTCTGCCCAGATCCCTGTCCTGTGCTGGACTCAACCACTTGTCTGCCCAGATCCCTGCCTTGTGCTGGACTAAACCACCTGTCTGCTCAGATCCCTGCCCTGTGCTGGACTCAACCACTTGTCTGTCCAGATCGCTGCCCTGTGCTGGACTAAGCCACCTGTCTGCTCAGATCCCTGCCCTGTGCTGGACTCAACCACCTGTCTGCTCAGATCCCTGCCCTGTGCTGGACTCAACCACGTCTGCCCAGATCCCTGCCTTGTTCTGGACTCAACCACTTGTCTGCCCGGATCCCTGCCCTGTGCTGGACTCAACCACGTCTGCCCAGATCCCTGCCTTGTTCTGGACTCAACCACTTGTCTGCCCGGATCCCAGCCCTGTGCTGGACTCAACCACTTGTCTGCCCGGATCCCTGCCCTGTGCTGGACTCAACCACTTGTCTGCCCGGATCCCTGCCCTGTGCTGGACTCAACCACTTGTCTGCCCAGATCCCTGCCCTGTGCTGGACTCAACCACCTGTCTGCTCGGATCCCTGCCCTGTGCTGGACTCAACCACATGTCTGCCCAGATCCCTGCCTTGTTCTGGACTCAACCACTTGTCTGCCCGGATCCCTGCCCTGTGCTGGACTCAACCACTTGTCTGCCCAGATCTCTGCCCTGTGCTGGACTCAACCACTTGTCTGCCCAGATCCCTGCCCTGTGCTGGACTCAACCACTTGTCTGCCCGGATCCCTGCTGTATCAGCTGGATTTGACCCTTGCTATATCCTACCCTGGTCCGCGTAGATCCCTGCCTAGTGTGCTGGACTTAACCACTGCTACGCTGTATTCACCCTGTGGGCTGGGTATATTCCCCTTGCCATACCGTCTGGTGGCCTGGTGTACTGGTTCTCCATTTTGCTTGGCCATCCTACATGGACTATCTATGTGGTATTACATTGCTACCTGGTGGACTATTTTGGTGTGCTTTGTCTTGTTATCCATACTGTGCCCTCACATTCCCCAATATACCCCGTATGTTGGGTTTTGTGTGATCTGCTCTGTGTGCTCTCTCTCTGCACTTCTAGTTTATCACTAGTGATGGGCTGAACACTCTCCGGTTCAGTTCATGGTAGAACATTCGAACAGACCAAACGTTTGCCGCCAACATCGAACCTATGGGACTCGAACTTGAAAATTCAAAAGTGCCCATTTAGAAGGATTATATGCTAGGTGTTAGCAATAAAAGTGGTATGGGGACTCGGGAACTGCCCTGATGGACATGAATCAGTGGAAAAAAAATTCTAATAGTACAGTTTTTAAAGGGGCAGTTATTTTTCATTGCTTAAAGCAGTGCTTCTCAATTATTTTCTGTCATGCCCCCCCTAGGAAGAAGAAAACAATTTGCGCCCCCCCGCGCGACTGTAAATAGTATCATTTGTCTATAAAATTGTTATAAGTAGGAATAGTGCCCCATCATTGGTGTCAGTGGGAGGAATAGTGCCCCATCATTGGTGTCAGTGGGAGGAATAGTGCCCCATCATTAGTGTCAGTGGGAGGAATAGTGCCCCATCATTGGTGTCAGTGGGAGGAATAGTGCCCCATCATTAGTATCAGTGGGAGGAATAGTGCCCCATCATTGGTGTCAGTGGGAGGAATAATGCCCCATCATTGGTGTCAGTGGGAGGAATAGTGCCCCATCATTGGTGTCAGTGGGAGGAATAGTGCCCCATCATTAGTATCAGTGGGAGGAATAGTGCCCCATCATTGGTGTCAGTGGGAGGAATAGTGCCCCATCATTGGTGTCAGTGGGAGGAATAGTGCCCCATCATTGGTGTCAGTGGAATAGTGCCCCATCATTGGTGTCAGTGGGAGGAATAGTGCCCCATCATTGGTGTCAGTGGGAGGAATAATGCCCCATCATTAGTATCAGTGGGAGGAATAGTGCCCCATCATTGGTGTCAGTGGGAGGAATAGTGCCCCATCGTTGGTGTCAGTGGGAGGAATAATGCCCCATCATTAGTATCAGTGACACCAATGATGCAGCACTATTCCTCCCACTGACACCAATGACACTTGCTGACCCCTGTTGCAGTATGGTGCTGCTGCAGCCAGCATATGTGGTTGCAGCAGCACCTCTGCACTGCACACTTACCGGCTTTTCCCTCACTCGATTTTCGCGGGTCCGCTCAGCTCCGCCTCCTCGCCCGTGATTGGCCACCTGTGTACCTTTCCTGAGCTACAGTTCTGGCGGCCAATCACCGGTGAGGAGGCGGAGCCAAGCGGCAGGAGTGAGGGAGTGGCCAGAGTGACGGAAGGAGCAGCGCTTCCTGGATGGATCATCGTGGGAGCCAGGTAAGAGACAGCAGCCCTCTGCCCACCCCTGTACGCACCCCTCTTGACGGAGCCTCACGCCCTTCCTGGGGGGCGCGCCCCACTATTTGAGAAGCACTGGCTTAAAGTAAAAAAAATAAATATTCATTTAAATATCATGCCTGGGGGTCCCTTAAACTACCTGCAAAGTTGCACATCTGTACAATGTATAGAACCTGCTGCAGCAGGACTGACACCGTAACCCTTCAGAGTTATTCTTGACAAGTGCAGGATTGGACCCGGCTCTAAAAATTCTAATTATATGTAATGCACCTCTCATACAGGTATAGAAAAATGTGGCCTTCAGTGTTGATGGTGCCTGAACACTGTGTCCCCTCACAGTTACTAATGCTGGGTGCAGTCATGGGCCCTGCAGTTGAGAACTGTTAAAAATTATAGAAAAATTATCCAGGGTTGATTCATGTTGATAAATGTCAGCTGGTCAGCGGAGTCTGTGGACAGACGCACTCTTATCCATCACAAAACCTCCAGCAGCACTGAATGTCCGTTCAGAAAGCACGCTGGATGCAGGACAGGCCAGTAGCTCGATGGCATATTGAGCAAGTTCTGGCCAGTGATCCATCCTCAAGACCCAGTAACCCAGTGGATGATCAGTTGGAAAGGTCTCCAAGTCTGCTCTTGCCCCTAGATAATCCTGCACCATATGATGCAGACCCTGCCGATGGGTGCTTAAACCTAACAGTCCTGGGTGCTGAGGACTAAAGAACTGTTTAATCGGTCAGCTGGCCGCCTTCTCCACCGCTCTTCCTTTGACAGAATGAAGCCTCAGAAACACGTTGTCCAGGAAATGGTGACCTCCCAGTATCTGGAAAGGTGTTGCACAATTTCAAGGCGTCCTCAGGATGTTTCATCCTCTGCTCCCTCTGGGAAGACTGGATGAGCTCTGCACCTTCACCCTTGTAACGTGGATCAAGAAGGGTTGCCAACCAGTAAAGATCTCGCAGACACTTTGAGGAAATCTTGAAAATGAAAGATGTACACACAGTGCGCTGGTTATGCAGCAAAGTCGAGGCCTTGTGTGCTTTTCTGCAACACTGGAAGACAGTAGGGAGCCATTCTGAGCAGATATCATCTGAGGGATCATGTGATCTGCTAAAGTTAAAGGCATCCTGAAAGACCTGAAACAGATGAAGTTTGTGAAACTTTTGCATTTCCTATTCGATTTTTCTAGCAAGCTGAAACCTTTGTCAGAGAGTCTTCAGAACAAGGAACTTATGATCTGTCAGGTAAAAAACAAACTAGAACAAGCAGCTAAAACTCTTCAGGATCTTTCTGATGGGAAAGGAAAAAATGAACTTGAATTTCTTAGTCAGTTTACAGAAGATGGAAAACGACATGGGCTGCAGCTGACCAACCTTCAAGGTGGTGACAGAATTTCAGTCTATACGCCAATCTGTATTGGCCAAAGCAGAAAGAGATTTCATTTTGAGGCTTTCCTCGTTCTCCTCAGATATTGTACAATCTGTCCATATATTGAACAGCGTGTCTTGGCCAGACAAAGCTCACATCCCCAACTTTGGATGGACTGAGTTGCACAGAATTGCAAAACATGTTTTTGATATTCAGTTTGAAGACAAAATTGAGCTGTTAGAAGCAGAGTGGGCTGACCTCAAACTCTCCATTCCAAATGGACTCTTTTAATGAGACTCTGAAAAGATTGAATCAGCAGAAAGATTCAGCAACATACTCCCTCTGATCAATTTCTGTGCCGTACTTCCCCAACAATCGCCTCATGTGAACGTGGCTATAGCTACCAAATCAGAATAAAGACGGTCTATCGTTCATCACTGACACGGGAGACTTTGGATGATCTTCTGATGATTGCTGTTAATGGACCACCACTAAAAGATTACAATCCACACACAGCCATTGAAGTGGTATTTTGTATCAGAAAGGGGACGTTACACAAGTCTTGGTCCTGCTGTACAATGAAAACCATAGCAAATCTTGATGTGAAACTGGCTTCCTACTGCTTTTTGGCATCCAAATAATTATTTTTTGGTGTTTTATTTTCTTAATTGAATAGAATTCAATCCGCACACAGCCACTGAAGTGGTATTTTGTATCAGAAAAAGGGTATTACACAAGTCTTGGTCCTGCTGTACAACACAAACCATGGCTGCTCTATGTTACAATGGTTACTATTGTTATGCCATGTTTTTTGGCATCTAAATAAGCACTTCTTTGTTTATTCTTAATGCACTACTTCTCTAAGCTCTCTTTTAATAAGATGCTGGAGATAAAAAATGCAAAATGTTTACTATTGTTATTTATGTTTTTTGGCCATCAAAAGAGGCACTTTTTTCTTTTTTCTTAATGCCGCACTTCTCTAAGGTCTCTGCTGGAGATAACAAATACAACATGTTTACAGTAATTATTATTCCATGTTTTTTGGCATCAAAATAAGCACTTTTTCTTATGCTATACTTCTGTAAACTAAACTTACATCCTTTAAATGAGACTTTACTGCAGTTACTAAAGATGCCGGAGATAAACAAAAGAAATACAAAATGTTCACTCCAGGTTTAAAGCTGTAAAACTTGATATTTTGATTGCACCCGATTGCTATTCAGCTATTGCTGTGATGTTTAAAGTGACATAATAAAGTTATAATTGCAGTTTTTTTATATTTTGGACTCTTTATTCTAAAGAAAAATGTAATTTCATAAGCTTTAAGGGGGTGTGGTTGGGGGCAGGGCTAGGGACAGGGTTGGGGGATGGGCTGGGGTTGGAGGTGGACCTGGGCAAGGTTGGGTGGGGCAACTGGTGGAGAGTAAGGTTTGTGCCTGGCTAGTAGGTCTAGACTCAAAATGGTTTATCCGGATGTATACAGTATATATATGACAAGGTAGACTACTTCATGTAACATTACATCTTCATCTCAGATTGTAAGCGGATTGGATTGGCCTGTGTATGGGATTCCAGATCAAGTCATGACAAGGTACACGTTGAGCGTTGAATATCTGGGTGTAGAGAGATCACGGGGGGGATTTGTATATCTGTTGTCACATGTTGCTGAGTTACTGATTTCTTACACGACATTTCCAGACAGTTGGATGTAATTCATTAATATTTGGAAGTAATTGCTGGCTTGTATTTCTCCCCATTATTGTGGATTAGATCATTGTACTGTTATCTTGTATTGTTTATTATTTATCATCACCTATTATATTTCATCCCCATTTTGTACTGATTTATATTATTAATAAATATATATTTTTGCACATTATTGCGTTTTATTTTGTCTTCCAATTATCACAAATACAGAACTGGGATGTCGGTTACTTTGTGAGAATTAGTAGGGAATCTCCTTCATTCCAGATCCCGCCTGTTTCCATGAATTGTATACGGATTATTTCCTCACAGATAAAGTTCTGACAATTTGTACCGTTCTGGTGTTTTTGATCCTCAGAAATGAGATCTGCCGTCATCAGACATGATGGATTTTCAGACATCTCTCCCATAGTTTGTAGACTCTATAACTAAAGTATATAAACCAATTAATACGGCGCTATACTAACAAACAAGCGATACAATAAGAATAAACACATAAAACTGACATTAGTGTAGGGTGAGGTGGACGGCTATGAGAGTATCATGCATTGGAGTGACAGGAAACATATGGTGAATATTGTCCTTAGTGAATCACACAGACTTCATGCAGGTGTGAGCTGCAATGTGCCAATCCTCTAAGGCTGGGGTGCCCCCTCACCTTCCTGCTCAGGCCCCCAGGGACCAAAGAGCCTTGGGTAGTAACTGTAATATTCCTCCAGATAACAGGTGGATCCCTCTGGCAGTAATGATGTAACTCACTCCTCCTGGTTAGCCTCAGCACTAGATGGTAAGCCTCAGCAATCGTTGGTATCCGTGGTGTCTCTCCGGTAATGGCTCTCCAATACGGTCACCAGTGAGGCAAGAGAGACTTATATAGTGTAAAACCTTTTATTTATTTTTAAAAGAAACTAAGAGCCTACTTACACAGATCTTCAGACAAGCAAGCCTTTACACCACTCCAAGGGTGTACTGTATTCGGAAAACGGAGCACCAAGATGGCGCCCACGCCGGATATGACGTCAGGCCGTCGATCGTAAGAAGCTCCTCCCACTGGCGTATCTACGCGTTACGTCACTCAAACACGTGACTTCGTCAGGATATACGCCTACTACTGGTGGAGCTTAATTTATTTGGTCGATTAGCCAATCAGCATTTCTACTAGGCGGTGCCAGCCGCCATTAAGGTGAAGTACAATACCGAAGACGATCTTCTGTATGCATTTGCGGCAATACGTACATTCAATACCGGAGTTGGTGGCCATAACAATATTGATTAAATTAATTAGGACGCATAATGATGCATAATGTATAAAAGGTGATAAAATGTGAATATAGATAAAAATAAAAGTAAAAATAGGTTGTCTTAGTGGGTAAGGTGCAAGCTCCAATCACAGGGCTAAGCACCCTAAGGTGGCACTCTACACATATCGACCGCCATACAGTACCACAAGGGAGAAAACATATATTGCCAATTGGATATGTGGGATCTATTATAAATCCAAAGACCCCCGCATTGTATGGTAATACATACTAGGTTAAAGTAAAAATAAATGAGTATATATAAAAAATATATTAAAAACCGAAAAATGCCACAAAGGCCCATTTATACAGTACACCATAGAGATGGTTACTATACATAGCATGTAAATATTGGACAAGCGATGGAAGGCCTAATACAGAGTGTGAAAAGTAACTAATGGGGGGTGATAGAAACCTGATTAGAAATTGCTGATGAAGCAATTCAGGTCGAATTCAACATTGAGGCCCCTAGGGGCTTGTGACCTCATAGGAAAATCCATTTGGATTCCATTTGGCTAATAGATCTAACTTTGTTACTCCCCCTCCAGTGCCTTTTATATTTCTCTATTCCCCAGAATTTGAGTTTAGAGGGGTCGTTATGATGATGGGTAGCGAAATGCCTGGGAACACTATGTTTGGTATGGCCCTTTTTAATATTTTGTATATGTTCCCTAATCCTCTTCCACATGGGCCTCTTACTTCTTCCTATGTATTGTAACCCACACTCACACTGCAGGCAATACACTACCCCCTCAGTATGACATGTTATAAGATCTTTGATACCTGACACATGTAGGATACCGGTCATCTACCTAGTCCCTAAAATCCATAAGGATCTCTATAACCCCCCAGGGAGGCCTATAGTGAACGGCATTGACTCCATTCTATCCAGACTGGGACAATATGTAGACATCTTTTTACAACCTCTAGTTAAAGAGACACGAGCTTACCTTAGGGACACTAAACATCTGATCCAATTACTTGATACCATCCAGAATACGGACAATTTAAGAATAGCCACTGCTGATGTCTCCTCCCTATATACTATAATTGACCATGAAAATGCAATTTCATCTACAAATTGGGGCTTGAGTAAATATAGCAATCTGCAAGTGAAACAGCAGAAGTATATTATTGACTGTCTAGATTTTTGCCTCACCCACAATTATTTTTGGCATGGACACCAATACTTTAAACAAATAAGTGGAGTTGCCATGGGCGCCTGCTTCGCCCCGAGTGTGGCCAACCTGTTTATGGCCCACTGGGAACAATATTCCATCTATCTCCAAACACCTAAGGAGTTGGTGCTATACAAACGTTACATAGATGACGTGATAATATTCTGGAGGGGTGATGAGATCTCCCTACAGTCATTTCTACAAACACTTAACTCTAATGATAAAAATATTTCACTTTCATGGGAAACTAGTGAAGAGTCCATTCATTTCTTGGATTTGAATATTTCAATTAAAAGAAACAGACTGATCACCACCACTTATTTTAAAAATGTTGACCGTAATGGCTACATTGCGCTGGACAGTTGCCACTATCCTAAGTGGCTCTTGAATATTCCCAAGGGTCAGTTTATCCGT
Source organism: Staurois parvus (assembly GCF_062004578.1). Taxonomy (NCBI): domain Eukaryota; kingdom Metazoa; phylum Chordata; class Amphibia; order Anura; family Ranidae; genus Staurois; species Staurois parvus. The sequence continues at coordinate 277,968 of NW_028318674.1, read as the reverse complement.
TTAAGGAGAAATTGCACCAATATAGAGGATTATAACAACCAGGTCCAAAAGCTAGGGGATAGATTCGAACAAAAAGGCTATAGTAAACATTTTATTTCCAAAAAAATCGAAGAAGTGGGGAAAATGGACAGAACCCAATTACTGATAGATAAGAATAGGGAGGCACATCTAGATGACCATGTATCTATTATTTTAGATTACAATATGCATTACAAGAAAATTGAGAAACTATTTAAGAAGTACTGGCCCATCCTCCAATCGGATCCTCATTTAGAAAAGGTCCTACCCGCCAAACCACTATTCATATATAGGAAGGCTCCTAGCATTAGAACTAGTATAGTCAAAAATGTGATCGACCCCCCTCAGACCAATCGCAGCACTACACTTTTCGATCTAAAGGGCTTCTACCCGTGCAATACATGCTATGCGTGTAAGGCTACAAAGGGGGTCAATAGGAGAACGAAACAATTTCAAGCAACTACTACAGGAATGACATATACTATCAAGGAGTTTATAACATGTCATACTGAGGGGGTAGTGTATTGCCTGCAGTGTGAGTGTGGGTTACAATACATAGGAAGAACTAAGAGGCCCATGTGGAAGAGGATTAGGGAACATATACAAAATATTAAAAAGGGCCATACCAAACATAGTGTTCCCAGACATTTCGCTACCCATCATCATAACGACCCCTCTAAACTCAAATTCTGGGGAATAGAGAAATATAAAAGGCACTGGAGGGGGAGTAACAAAGTTAGATCTATTAGCCAAATGGAATCCAAATGGATTTTCCTATGAGGTCACAAGCCCCTAGGGGCCTCAATGTTGAATTCGACCTGAATTGCTTCATCAGCAATTTCTAATCAGGTTTCTATCACCCCCCATTAGTTACTTTTCACACTCTGTATTAGGCCTTCCATCGCTTGTCCAATATTTACATGCTATGTATAGTAACCATCTCTATGGTGTACTGTATAAATGGGCCTTTGTGGCATTTTTCGGTTATACTCATTTATTTTTACTTTAACCTAGTATGTATTACCATACAATGCGGGGGTCTTTGGATTTATAATAGATCCCACATATCCAATTGGCAATATATGTTTTCTCCCTTGTGGTACGGTATGGCGGTCGATATGTGTAGAGTGCCACCTTAGGGTGCTTAGCCCTGTGATTGGAGCTTGCACCTTACCCACTAAGACAACCTATTTTTACTTTTATTTTTATCTATATTCACATTTTATCACCTTTTATACATTATGCATCATTATGCGTCCTAATTATTTTAATCAATATTGTTATGGCCACCAACTCCGGTATTGAATGTACGTATTGCCGCAAATGCATACAGAAGATCGTCTTCGGTATTGTACTTCACCTTAATGGCGGCTGGCACCGCCTAGTAGAAATGCTGATTGGCTAATCGACCAAATAAATTAAGCTCCACCAGTAGTAGGCGTATATCCTGACGAAGTCACGTGTTTGAGTGACGTAACGCGTAGATACGCCAGTGGGAGGAGCTTCTTACGATCGACGGCCTGACGTCATATCCGGCGTGGGCGCCATCTTGGTGCTCCGTTTTCCGAATACAGTACACCCTTGGAGTGGTGTAAAGGCTTGCTTGTCTGAAGATCTGTGTAAGTAGGCTCTTAGTTTCTTTTAAAAATAAATAAAAGGTTTTACACTATATAAGTCTCTCTTGCCTCACTGGTGACCGTATTGGAGAGCCATTACCGGAGAGACACCACGGATACCAACGATTGCTGAGGCTTACCATCTAGTGCTGAGGCTAACCAGGAGGAGTGAGTTACATCATTACTGCCAGAGGGATCCACCTGTTATCTGGAGGAATATTACAGTTACTACCCAAGGCTCTTTGGTCCCTGGGGGCCTGAGCAGGAAGGTGAGGGGGCACCCCAGCCTTAGAGGATTGGCACATTGCAGCTCACACCTGCATGAAGTCTGTGTGATTCACTAAGGACAATATTCACCATATGTTTCCTGTCACTCCAATGCATGATACTCTCATAGCCGTCCACCTCACCCTACACTAATGTCAGTTTTATGTGTTTATTCTTATTGTATCGCTTGTTTGTTAGTATAGCGCCGTATTAATTGGTTTATATACTTTAGTTATAGAGTCTACAAACTATGGGAGAGATGTCTGAAAATCCATCATGTCTGATGACGGCAGATCTCATTTCTGAGGATCAAAAACACCAGAACGGTACAAATTGTCAGAACTTTATCTGTGAGGAAATAATCCGTATACAATTCATGGAAACAGGCGGGATCTGGAATGAAGGAGATTCCCTACTAATTCTCACAAAGTAACCGACATCCCAGTTCTGTATTTGTGATAATTGGAAGACAAAATAAAACGCAATAATGTGCAAATATAATATATATTTATTAATAATATAAATCAGTACAAAATGGGGATGAAATCTAATAGGTGATGATAAATAATAAACAATACAAGATAACAGTACAATGATCTAATCCACAATAATGGGGAGAAATACAAGCCAGCAATTACTTCCAAATATTAATGAATTACATCCAACTGTCTGGAAATGTCGTGTAAGAAATCAGTAACTCAGCAACATGTGACAACAGATATACAAATCCCCCCCGTGATCTCTCTACACCCAGATATTCAACGCTCAACGTGTACCTTGCCATGACTTGATCTGGAATCCCATACACAGGCCAATCCAATCCGCTTACAATCTGAGATGAAGATGTAATGTTACATGAAGTAGTCTGCCTTGTCATATATATACTGTATACATCCGGATAAACCATTTTGAGTCTAGACCTACTAGCCAGGCACAAACCTTACTCTCCACCAGTTGCCTAACCTAACCTTGCCCAGGTCCACCTCCAACCCCACCCCCAGCCCATCCCCCAACCCTGTCCCTAGCCCTGCCCCCAACCACACCCCCTTAAAGCTTATGAAATTACATTTTTCTTTAGAATAAAGAGTCCAAAATATAAAAAAACTGCAATTATAACTTTATTATGTCAATTTAAACATCACAGCAATAGCTTAATAGCAATCGGGTGCAATCAAAACATCAAGTTTTACAGCTTTAAACCTGGAGTGAACATTTTGTATTTCTTTTGTTTATCTCCTGCATCTTTAGTAACTGCAGTAAAGTCTCTTTTAAAGGATGTAAGTTTAGTTTACAGAAGTGTAGCATAAGAAAAAGTGCTTATTTTGATGCCAAAAAACATGGAATAATAATTACTGTAAACATGTTGTATTTTTTATCTCCAGCAGAGACCTTAGAGAAGTGCGGCATTAAGAAAAAAGAAAAAAGTGCCTCTTTTGATGGCCAAAAAATATTAAATAAAATAAATAACAATAGTAAACATTTTGCATTTTTTATCTCCAGCATCTTATTAAAAGAGAGCTTAGAGAAGTAGTGCATTAAGAAAAAACAAAGAAGTGCTTATTTAGATGCCAAAAAACATGGCATAACAATAGTAACCATTGTAACATAGAGCAGCCATGGTTTGTGTTGTACAGCAGGACCAAGACTTGTGTAATACCCTTTTTCTGATGCAAAATACCACTTCAATGGCTGTGTGCGGATTGAATTCTATTCAATTAAGAAAATAAAACACCAAAAAATAATTATTTGGATGCCAAAAAGCAGTAGGAAGCCAGTTTCACATCAAGATTTGCTATGGTTTTCATTGTACAGCAGGACCAAGACTTGTGTAACGTCCCCTTTCTGATACAAAATACCACTCCAATGGCTGTGTGTGGATTGTAATCTTTTAGTGGTGGTCCATTAACAGCAATCATCAGAAGATCATCCAAAGTCTCCCGTGTCAGTGATGAACGATAGACCGTCTTTATTCTGATTTGGTAGCTATAGCCACGTTCACATGAGGCGGTTGTTGGGGGAAGTACGGCACAGAAGTTGAACAGAGGGAGTATGTTGCTGAATCTTTCTGCTGATTCAATCTTTTCAGAGTCTCATTAAAAGAGTCCATTTTGAATGGAGAGTTTGAGGTCAGCCCTCTCTGCTTCTAACAGCTCAATTTTGTCTTCAAACTGATTATCAAAAACATGTTTTGCAATTCTGTGCAACTCAGTCCATCCAAAGTTGGGGATGTGAGCTTTGTCTGGCCAAGACACGCTGTTCAATATATGGACAGATTGTACAATATCTGAGGAGAACGAGGAAAGCCTCAAAATGAAATCTCTTTCTGCTTTGCCCAATACAGATTGGTGTATAGACTAAAATTCTGTCACCAGCTTGAAGGTTGGTCAGCTGCAGCTCATGTCGTTTTCCATCTTCTGTAAACTTACTAAGAAATTCAAGTTTGTTTTTTCCTTTCCCATCAGAAAGATTCTGAAGAGTTTTAACTGCTTGTTCTAGTTTGTTTTTTACCTGACAGATCATAAGTTCCTTGTTCTGAAGACCCTCTGACAAAGGTTTCAGCTTGCTAGAAAAATCGAATAGGAAATGGAAAAGTTTCACAAACGTCATCTGTTTCAGGTCTTTCAGGATGCCTTTAACTTTAGCAGATTCACATGATCCCTCAGATGATATCTGCTCAGAATGGCTCCCTACTGTCTTCCAGTGTTGCAGAAAAGCACGCAAGGCCTTGACTTTGCTGCATAACCAGCGCACTGTGTGTACATCTTTCATTTTCAAGATTTCCTCAACGTGTCTGCGAGATCTTTACTGGTTGGCAACCCTTCTTGATCCACGTTACAAAGGTCAAGGTGCAGAGCTCATCCAGTCTTCCCAGAGGGAGCAGAGGATGAAACATCCTGAGGATGCCTTGAAATTGTGGAACACCTTTCCAGACACTGGGAGGTCACCATTTCCTGGACAACGTGTTTCTGAGGGTTCATTCTGTCAAAGGAAGAGCGGTGGAGAAGGCGGCCAGCTGACCGATTAAACAGTTCTTTAGTCCTCAGCACCCGGGGCTGTTAGGTTTAAGCACCCATCGGCAGGGTCTGCATCATATGGTGCAGGATTATCTAGGGGCAAGAACAGACTTGGAGGCCTTTCCAACTGAGCATCCACTGGGTTACTGGGTCTTGAGGATGGATCACTGGCCAGAACTTGCTCAATATGCCATCGAGGTACTGGCCTGTCCTGCATCCAGCGTGCTTTCTGAATGGACATTCAGTGCTGCTGGAGGTTTTGTGACGGATAAGAGTGCGTCTGTCCACAGACTCCGCTGACCAACTGACATTTATCAACATGAATCAATCCTGGATAATTTTTCTATAATTTGTAACAGTTTTTAACTGCAGGGCCCATGACTGCACCCAGCAATAGTAACTGTGAGGGGACACAGTGTTCAGGCACCATCAACACTGAAGGCCACATTTTTCTATACCTGTATGAGAGGTGCATTACATATAATTAGAATTTTTAGAGCCGGGTCCAATCCTGGACTTGTCAAGAATAACAAGTGGTTACGGTGTCAGTCCTGCTGCAGCAGGTTCTATACATTGTACAGATGTGCAACTTTGCAGGTAGTTTAAGGGACCCCCAGGCATGATATTTAAATTAATATATATATATATTTTTTTTACTTTAAGCAATGAGAAATGACTGCCCCTTTAAAAACTGTACTATTAGAATTTTTTTCCACTGATTCTTGTCCATCAGGGCAGCACCCGAGTCCCCATACCACTTTTATTGCTAACACCTAGCATATAATCCTTCAAAATGGGCATTTTTGAATTTCCAAGTTCGAGTCCCATAGGTTCGATGTTGGCTGCAAACTTTTGGTCTGTTCGAATGTTCTACCATGAACTGAACCGGAGGGTGTTCAGCCCATCACTAGTGATAAACTAGAAGTGCAGAGAGAGAGCACACAGAGCAGATCACACAAAACCTGACATACGGGGTATATTGGGGAATGTGAGGACACAGTACAGATAACAAGACACAGCACAACAAAATAGTCCACCAGGTAGCAGCGTAATACCACATAGATAGTCCATGTAGGATGGCCAAGCAAAATGGAGAACCAGTACACCAGGCCACTGGACGGTATGGCAAGGGGAATGTACCCAGCCCACAGGGTGAATACAGCATAGCAGTGGTTAAGTCCAGCACACTAGGCAGGGATCTAGGCGGACCAGGGTAGGATGTAGCAAGGGTCAAATCCAGCTGATACAGCAGGGATCCGGGCAGACAAGTGGTTGAGTCCAGCACAGGGCAGGGATCCGGGCAGACAAGTGGTTGAGTCCAGCACAGGGCAGGGATCCGGGCAGACAAGTGGTTGAGTCCAGCACAGGGCAGCGATCTGGACAGACAAGGGACTAAGTCAGCACAGTATAGGGAACTGGACAGACAAGTGGGGTGTTTCAAGCACAGGGCAGAGACCAGGGCAGCATGGTATGGCACATCAAGGGTATAGACTGGCAAACTGCAGCAATCAGATCCAGCAGCCACTTAGTCCAGAGTCCAGGCACAATAAGGGATGAGCAGCAATAGACACAACATAGGTTCAGGGACTCACCAGTCAACAGAAGTCCAGGCAGCTTGGCAGGGAACAGGAGGTCTGGTGGGCAGAGGTTCTTCATATGCACATCATGGGTCCTCAGAAGGCTGTGTGTCCTGCCGCAGCATTTGGGCCACACAGACAGAAGTTGCCAGAAGATCAGAGAGTAGAGCAGAGTCCCAGTGTCCAGGAAGCTATCTGTCTCAGCAACTCTGTGCACCAGGTAACCTCTTTCTAGGAAGACATGCAGCCCTCAGTCCTGTGTGTCCATCACAGAAGTAAACTCAGAAACGTCTGACCCTTTCTGCCAGCATAGGGTTATTATATTGTCCTTTGAGTTCAGCCAAGCCTTAAGCATCCAAACCTGCTGCTGGCACATCTGGCTTTATCCAGCTACAGGACACAATGCTGTCTGTGCTTCAACAACACACACAAAAAAATACTTCTGCCCTTTGTTACAACCCCTGCCCCTTCCAAACATGTACCAGCAAGAGGCCTCAACATGCCTCTGCAAGGTACATGTCCCAGTTCATCAGCAAAACTACAACAGTATCCATGGGATGGCTTTTCATCTGAGGGCCACATGGGTATTAAAGCTCTTTCCAGCAGGACATCACTTTGGGGTATGGAAGCGGTTGGCTTAGGGACACACTTGAAGTGCTGGGAGGATAATTTGATCCACTAACATTATCTCTACAGAGGGACTCTGCTTTGGCTGCGGACAAACCGGTCACTGCCAGGCCAGCTGCCCTGTTAGAAAAAGACTCTCAGGTCCACCTCTCCCAAGCTGGTGCACTATGTGGATATGTACCAAGCTTCTGAAGAAATGCCACTCCAACCCCAGCCCTCTGGTCACCCTTGGACCACCCATGCTACGGATGTGGACAACCCAGGCATCTCCAGGCTAGATGCCCAAGGAACTTCACCCTCCCCGGAATCAAAACACCTGCCCTGATCCCAGTGTAACTCTGGTGCCAGAAGGAAAGAGCCTTTCACCATCTTAAAGTGAATTGATGCTTCCAACAACAACTGGTGCCCTTCTAGGAGTTTATGGAGTCCAGCCACTTACCCCAAGATAAGGCAGCAGCAGTTACAGGAGCTCTGCATAGATGTACAAAAAGTCGTTGGTTTCTGTGATACAGGCGCTTTCCTGACCATCATTGATCCCTGTGAGGTGAATTCTACAGGGAATTTCTTCTGTTGGGGTAATGGCAGGACTTTCTTTTGACATTCTCCAAGGGAATGACCTGTGAGAATTTAATAGTCTGTTTCTAAGGAGTGTGGCCCAGAGCTCTAGGAGTAGAACACAAATCTGGGACAGGCGTGATGCAAGATGCAAATTCATCACGGATCTACCCTGTTAACTATGTAAAGGTTCAGGTCAATCCCACCAACACCCCAAGGTTTAGGGGGGGATCTCTTGGTTTGGAAAACAGGTGGAGACATTTATGGAAGAGCACCCCAGACTTAATGCTGTAGATGGAGACAGCGAGGTCACATGCAGGCTAATTGTCCCGAGTTGTAGGGAGATGTCCAACTTTACAGCCACGGCTGGAACATATCTCACAGCCGTCCTTCCGGGATGTCCGGAGTGCATTCCACTAGGTAAATGATAAGCTGACTTTGGCTTGCATGTGCGATAGCCCATCGGAGGCCCATCTCCATGAGTACTCCAGCGTGCCACCGCCTCATTGTGCATGTGCGATAGCCCGTCGGAGGCCCATCTCCATGACTACTCCAGCGTGCCACCGCCTCATTGCGCATGTGCGATAGCCCGTCGGAGGCCCATCTCCATGACTACTCCAGCCTGCCGTCGCCTCACTGCACATGTGCGATAGCCCATTGGAGGCCCATCTCCATGAGTACTCCAGCGTGCCACCGCCTCATTGCGCATGCGCCCCCACAGCCACGCACCTTTTGGTGTGCATTCCAATTCACCTCCAGAAGCCATATTTGGCAATGGCAGCACTTGACCTCCCTCTGCTGCCAGTATAGTAACATTACTCATAAATATTCCATACATCTAAAGACAAAGATCTGCCCAATGACCCCACTGACAGCCCACACAAAGCAAGGACATTCTGGCTGCCATTGAAATGTATGTGTATACCTACTTTGTGTTCACATTTATCTCCATGGAAAGAAGTCAACAACTGAGGAACCAGCAGGCTTTTATCCAAAGGAATTATGTATTCAGTTCATTCATTTTTACTTTTTATACATTGTGCTGATCCAACAATATTATCCCCATGAACCCCAATGCAGCATTCCCAATATGTCATTATTTATTATATGGGGATATATATATATACACAGACTATATGACCTCCTCATGTATATATTACACTGCCCTGCGTTTCTTACAGCTTTAATGCCGGTGAATGTTTCTAATGTCTCTTACTATACCTCTTGATGTGTAATGTATTGTTACTTGTGTGAGCATGTTGTGATGTCACCTTTGTCCCGCCTCCTTTCCTGGGACTGCCCAACCCAAGTGGGAGGGTCCAACCTCTGTCCCAGGGTATATATAGAAGAGGGCTGTCATTGCCAAGTCAGCTCTGATGAAGAAGGGACTCCCTTCGAAACGCGTCAGCCTGACTCTGAGAAACTTCCCTCGTGTTTAGACTCGCGCTGGTCTCTGATTGGTCAAGTCTCACTAAGGACTTTACACGCTTGTTATACTTCTCTGTTTGTGAGGATATTTTCACATCCAATAAAATCACATTTTACTGAGGTAATGCACAAGGTTGGTGCGCTTTTTGTTTCACTTTCCAGTATTGGTGGGGCTTCCCCAGCCTTGTTTAGAGCCGCACAACCTTTGATGCCTTGGTGGGGAATTTCTTCAAGTTCCGGGTCCATCTATCCACCCTTGTTCTGGGCCATAGAGGGCAGGAGGGGTTGTTTTGTGTTTACACCCGCAGTACCATTCCTCCAGTCACTTTCTGGGTCGTTACCATCCCCCATTATTATCACTGTCCCAGCCCTTGCCATCTGTGGGAGGAGCTGAGTCTCCACCTCCTCATTAACACTGGGAGGCCTATAACAAACTCCAATGATGACCTTTGTAGTACCGCCCCCCATGTGCAGTTCCACCCATAATACTTCAGCCTCATCACACTCTCCATCAACTAGGTCCTCATTCACACTCGCTCTGAGATCACTTCTCACATAGAGACAGACTCCACCCCCTTTCCTATTTCCCCCGTCTCTCCGAAAGAGAACCTAGCCAGGAATATGAATGGCCCAGTCATGTGAGGAATGAAGCCAAGATTCAGCAATACCAATTCAATCCTAGTTCTCTTCATGCACCAAACCTTCCAACTCACCTATTGTGCTGGGCACACTTCTGGCATTGGGGAACAAACACTTTCATTCACTGACACCTTGTTCATTCACTGACGCCTCCTTCATTCACCGACACCTTGTCCAATCACTGTCACCTTGTCCAATCACCGCCACCTTGTCCATTCACCGCCACCTCGTCCATTCACCGACGCCTTGTTCATTCACCGACACCTTGTCCATTCACTGACACCTTGTTCACATGGATTTTGAACATTTTTTATTTTCATACAAATGGTACCAATTCCACTGGTTTTTTGTAACACCAACAAGTACTGACCCCGTCTGATCTGTCTACCCCGTTAAAACTGAATTCTCCCTCCCCCCTCCATCCTAGTTTATATACTCCTCCAGCCTTCCCATAAACCCCTCCCCCAGCACAGCAGACCCCCTTCCATTTATATGCAGACCATCTCTAGCATATACAGTGAAGGAAATGTGTATTTGCTCCCCGGCTGATGCTGAATGTTCGCCCCTCACACAGAAATGATCGGTCTAACAATGGAATGTTCGGTTTATTGTAACACTGAGAGACAGAATACAACAACAAATTCAGCAAAAATACGTCTAACAAATGATGACTGATCTGCATATTCATGAGGGAAAGAAGGATTTGATCCCCTTCACAAAACATGACTTAGTACTTGGTGGCCAATCCCTTGTTGGCAATCAGGTCATATGTTTCCTGGAGTTGGCCCCCAGGTTCGCACACATCTCAGGAGGGATTTTGGCCCACTCCTCTTGGCAGATCCTCTCCAAGTCATTAAGGTTTGGTGGCTGACGTTTGGCAACTCAAACTTTCAGCTCCCTCCACAGATTTTCAATCGGATGAAGGTGTGGAGACTGGCTAGGCCACTCCAGGACCTTAATGTGCTTCTTCTTGAGCCGCTCCTTTGTTGCCTTGGCCGTGTGTTTTGGGTCAATGTCATGCTGGAACACCCATCCACCACCCATTTTCAATGCCTTGGATGAGGGAAGAAGGTTCTCACCCAAGATTTGATGGTACATTGCCCCGTCCATCGTCCCTTTGATGCGGTGCAGTTGTCTTGTCCCCTTAGCAGATAAACACCCCCAAAGCAGAATGTTTCCACCACCATGTTTCACAGTTGGGATGGTGTTCTTGGGCTCATAGGCAGCATTCCTCCTCCTCCAAACACGGCGAGTTGAGTTGATGCCAAAGAGCTGCATTTTGGTCTCCTCTGACCACAACACTTCCCACCAGTCCTCCTCTGCATCATTCAGATGTTCAGTGGCAGACTTCAGACGGGCCTGGACATGTGCTTTCTTGAGCAGAGGGACCTTGCGGGGGCACTGCAGGATTTCAGTCCTTGTCGGCGTAGTGTGTTACCAATTGTTTTCTTGGTGACTGTGGTCCCAGCTGCCTGGAGATCATTGACCAGATCCTCACGTGTAGTTCTGGGATGATTCCTCCCTGTTCTCATGATCACTGACACTCCACGAGGTGAGATCTTGCATGGTGCACCAGACCTAGGGAGACTGACACTTGTTTTGTGTTTCTTCCATTTGTGAATGATTGCACCAACTGTTGTCACCTTCTCACCAAGCTGCTTGGCCATAGTTTGGTAGCCCAGTCCAGCCTTGTGTAGGTCTACAATCTTGTCCCTGACATCCTTGGACAGCTCTTTGGTCTTTGCCATGGTGGAGAGTTTGGAATCTGATGGTTTGATTGCTCCTGAGGACAGGTGTCTTTTATCCAGGTAACACAATGAGATTAGCAGAACTCCCTTTAAGAGACTGCTTCTAATCTCAGCTTGTTACCTGTATGAAAGACACCTGGGAGCCAGAAATCCTGCTGAATGATAGGGGATCAAATACTTCTTTCCCTCATGAACATGCAGATCCGTCATCATTTGTTAGACGCATTTCTGCTGAATTTGTTGTTGTATTCTGTCTCTCAGTGTTACACCGAACATTCCATTGTTAGACCGATCATTTCTGTGTGAGGGGCGAACATTCAACATCAGCAGGGGAGCAAATACACATTTCCTTCACTGTAGGCTGCACCCCAAAAGTCAGCCCAGTGCTCTAGGTCAGGACTACATTTTTATTCTTCTCCTGCAATCAATGGTCAACACGGTCCCACACTTCATCCATGTCTTTGGGGGCCTCTGATCGCCTTATGAACTGTTTCTTCCATGATGAAGATCAGCCATGGAGTATATCTGATGTGTATATCAGGGTGTGCTTCTTCCCCACGAGAGCTGGGATGTCCAGCAACATTCATCTAGAAGACATTTCCCGCACTCAAGGCACTAATATACCTCCAGGGTTTTGTGGGACCCCTGATGTACAGGAAGACAGGACTTCAGTGAGGAACATTTCCCTCACTCAGGACAGGAAAATGGCTTCTCCCCGTGTGTAATCTCTCATGTCTGTGAAGATTGGACTTATCTGAAAAACATTTTCCACACTCAGGACAGGAATACGGCTTCTCCCCCGTGTGAGATCTCTGATGTTTACGAAGACTGGACTTCTGTGCAAAACATTTCCCGCACTCAGGACAAAAATACGGCCTCTCCCCCGTGTGAGATCTCTGATGTTTATGAAGACTGGACTTCTCTGAAAAACATTTCCCGCACTCAGGACAGGAATACGGCTTCTCGCCCGTGTGAGATCTTTGATGTGTGTAAAGATTGGACTTCACTGAAAAACATTTCCAACACTCTGGACAGGAATATGACTTTTCCCCCGTGTGAGATCTCTGATGTGTGTGAAGATTGGACTTCCGTGAAAAACATTTCCCACACTCAGGACAGGAATATGGCTTTTCCCCCATGTGAGATCTTTTATGCACATTAAGATCAGATTTAGATTGGAAACATTTCCCGCACTCAGTACAGGAGAAGCTCTTCCCTGTTGGAAGGCCAGCCCGGTCCCGCACAGTCTGAGGTTCCTCAGGATACGAGGAATCCGATGGTCCATCTACACTGGGTGGTGCCGGATGGACATTGGAGGGAGCCGGGTTTTCTCCTGGACTATACTGTGTGATGTCCTCATCTTCTACTTTCCAGTCTGGAGACAAAGTGAGACAATCCTCAGAGGTTTTCCTCATCTCCCGGCCATGGACTAAAATACAAAGACAAAGAGGATTACTAGACAGGAGCTGATTGGTTCCCCCAAACCAGGACTCCACCCACATCAGGCAGCTTGGTCTCTGAGGAGCTTACAATTCCACCCACAAGAGAACTAGGAAATGGCTCCTCTGATCTCCTACCAGGTCATTTCTTTATTCATGGACCTTAGTAAGAGAGTGAGGAAACAACCAGAACTGTCTTTTATAGGAGGGACAGTGATGAGGGGATTATAGGACGAGGGTCCCCACCCCCTCTATCACTCATCGCCATCTTCCCAACACAAGAAGTACTGCACTTCCTTATTTACTCCATGATTTAGTCATGAAGAACAGCGGGGCTGAGCCCCACCAAAGGTCAGAGAGTGAGGAAGGGGGGAGAACAACCAAGATGAAGACTGGACTGATCCTGAAGACCACCATCATTGGGGTATTGACTCCTCCCTCATTATCACTTTCTGTTTAAGGGTCCAAAGTTGGAGGATGTTATCACATTATTATCACCATGTAAAAGTCTGTGCTCCAATCACATCATCCGATATAAAATGTCCAGCTGGGAGGAAATAGGTGTAACAAAAGAGAATCCATATTATGTGTATATATAGCAGTGGGGGGAGGGGGAAAGCAGGAGTCTGGACTATGGAATGTACAACATGGAGTATATAGTGCAGGGGTCAGGAGTATGTAATGTACAACATGGAGTATATAGTGCAGGGGTCAGGAGTATGTAATGTACAACATGGAGTATATAGTGCAGGGTTCAGCAGTATGTAATGTACAACATAGAGTATATAGTGCAGGGGTCAGGAGTATGTAATGTACAACATAGAGTATATAGTGCAGGGCTCAGGAGTATGTAATGTACAACATAGAGTATATAGTGCAGGGGTCAGGAGTATGTAATGTACAACATAGAGTATATAGTGCAGGGGTCAGGAGTATGTAATGTACAACATGGAGTATATAGTGCAGGGGTCAGGAGTATGTAATGTACAACATAGAGTATATAGTGCAGGGGTCAGGAGTATGTAATGTACAACATAGAGTATATAGTGCAGGGCTCAGGAGTATGTAATGTACAACATAGAGTATATAGTGCAGGGATCAGGAGTATGTAATGTACAACATGGAGTATATAGTGTATTTAGTGTTCATGACCCACCTGTGCTGATCTCTGTAGGAGTGTCCTCCTCTATAAATGTCCCCGTTATTCCATCCTCCTCCATAGACTGCTGATCATCCCTAACATACGCCTCTTCTTCTTCTGCTTTAATCTCAACTTTTATATCTATCAGATCTTCACCCTAAACCAAGAAAATTAGAAATTTCACATAATATATAAATATAAGCTAACATGAAAAATCCAAATATTATCTCCACAAGTCCATGTTCTAGATGCTCCATCCCACCAACCTTGTAATGGTGAGGGATGGTGTGATCTTCCTGTGTGGAATCCCGGGAATACAGAGGACGGGGACATCTCTCTGGTGGGTTCCTGGTATTAGGTGGCTCCATCATATCCTTGTGTCCTTCTGAAAACTCCTCCATCACTCCATACTCCTCATCCTCCTCTTTATACTCTTCTTTAACATCAATATTATCATCCCCGAGGATTCCACTCTAAATGCATAATACAAATCCCATCAATGGTAACAATGCAGATAATGTACAGATCCTAATGATACTATCAGTGATTGTTCCTCATCTACCTGATGATGGTGAGGGATGGTGTGACATTCCTGTGTGGAATCCCGGGAATACAGAGGACGGGGACATCTCTCTGGTGGGTTCCTGTAGCTGGATGACTGCACCATGGTGTCCTCGTACAGATCTTTGTGTTCTCTTAGAAGCTCTAGAAATTCTGAAGGACCCTCTGCACACTGGTATATACCCTTTCAAGCAAACTATGCAACAAATAGGGATATTTGGTTCACACATATTGCAATACATGTTTAAGCTGCCAACTGCGTCAAAGTAATCCCTCTATGGCCAGTCCTACTCTGCCCTGCCAACGCAAGTGCTACTGCGGACACAATGCTAGCATAGGGGAAAAGACACAATGGGGAGAGCTACAAGGTTCAGGTCTGGCTACTGACCCAACAATACAACAAACAAGAGATCCCTGTGCTCAAATCCATACAGCTAGTGCATGCATTTATCCATCAGGTGCTAAAGGGGTGTAACCACATTAACTCTAGAAATTCTGAAGGACCCTCTGCACACTGGTCCAAAGTCCTACTCTGCCCTGCCAACGCAAGTGCTACTGCGGACACAATGCTAGCATAAACATGTATTGCAATATGTGTGAACCAAATATCCCTATTTGTTGCATAGTTTGCTTGAAAGGGTATATAGCAGTGTGCAGAGGGGCCTTCACCTGATGGATAAATGCATGCACTAGCTGTATGGATTTGAGCACAGGGATCTCTTGTTTGTTGCTCTTAGAAGCTCTGACTCCTCCATCCCCCCATCCTCATCCTCATCCTCTTTTATCTCTTCTTTAACCTCAACTTTAGGATCTCTCAGGTTTCCACTCTGAATATATAATAAAACTGACATCAATGGTAACAATGCAGAGAATGTACAGATCCTAATGATACTGATAATGATCAGTGATTGGAGAATGTCCCAGAATTCCCGGCACCGCTCACCTCTCCTGTCAGCAGCTCCATCATCTTCTTGGTGACTTCTAGAATCTTCTGCATGTTGTGTCTCTCAGGGTTTAGGGAGTCACATGGAGGCACTGTGATGGTCATATGATCACCTGACTTCAGAAGAGGAAATCTCTGTATTGAGGAACCAAGAGGAATATCATGTTAGAATCCCAGAATCCTCCTCACCTCTCCGATCAGGTCTGTGTTTTATTAATAGAGATAAGAGTGATGTCATGTGACCTCCCAGAATCCTCCTCACCTCTCCGGTCAGGTCTGTGTATTATTAATAGAGATAAGAGTGATGTCATGTGACCTCCCAGAATCCTCCTCACCTCTCCGGTCAGCAGGTAGATGATCTCCAGGGTGAGGTTTAGTATCTTCTCAGTCATGTGACTCCGGTCCTCCTCCATCCTCATTGGTGCCATCATGTGATCTATACAGGTCTCCTTGTAGACGGATAACTTTGGGAAATGAAAGTAAGAATGATTTGGATGGTATTGGTCACACAATAATAGGATGTGGATGTGAGGGGGGAATAGGAGGGTTGCTGGACATTGAAGAACTACTCCCCCCATGGGAAGACATTTTGTTTGGACTGTTTAGTGTTTACTACAATTTTGAGGTCCGGGGGCCCTTTTCTCTGTTGGGTTTGTTTGGTCTCTGAACTGGTTTTGATGAGCTTTAGATCTGCAGACAAGGAATGATAAATCTGATCCTTCCTATGACTTTTTTGCTCTGAGGCAGTGCTGTGAGGTCAATGTCGGCTCATCATGCAGGGATGGTCACTTTACATCACCCGACGCCCGGGACATGTAGTTCTGGGGGCCGAGCAAGTATTGTTTTTATTCTTTATTCCTGCTGTGGGCAAGCCACAGGGCTCTCCTTTCAGGTGCCAGCCTCTGCCACCCCATCTGTGTGAACCTCCCCTGTACCTACTATGCTTCTCTGGCTCTGCTTGCCCATCTGTGGGCACAGTTCAGCGGGTGCCAGAGGGTAGAGGGGACAGATGTCAGGGCTCTGTCCTTGGCAGAGGTGTTAGGAGACCTGGCAACCCTGCCAGTACCTTGCATGGCCGCAGAGGTTCACATTGGCTCAAATTTGGTGGCAAACGACCTTTATAAGGAAGCCCTGCACTACTCTCAAGTGCTGGTTGATCTTTGGCTCCCCAGTACCTTGTTCCTGTTCTACTGTTATTTCCTGTTCCTGTGCTACTGTGATTTCCTGTTACTGACTCGGCTTGCTCCTGGACCTGTCTTCTCTGCTTAAACCCTGACCTGACCTCGGCTGGCTAACGGATATTCTCTCTTGCTCCTCTGTGCCTGACCTCGGTTATCCCATCTGACTATGTCTGTTCTGATCTCCACCCAGTACCAGACCTTGGCTTTCAACCGGCTATCCAGTAATCCTGTTCCCCAGAAGGGCTTTCATACCTCACACAGGCACCACCTGTCTGCAGACCTCATCTCAGTGCATCAGCTGTGCTCCTGGGTGGACCACCAATAAGCACTCCTACAGGTGACCTGTGCCACTTTGGTCCTGACTCCTGCTGTCCCAATCTCAGGGGAGTCTGGAACTTAGCCGCAAGGGAAGCCCTCTCTCCATTGGCATCTCTCACCAGGTACGTGACAGTATCAATCAGCCATTATGTCTGAGGCCGAGAGAGGTGCTTCTGCATTAGAGGCCTTGTGCGAACAGATGACGGCACTTACGCAAGTGGTCAAGGATCTGCAGGAGGAATATTTTCAGCTGGAGGGACATCTTCATTCGCTCACTACTGCTGCGACTTCTGCAGACCAGAATCCATTGCCTAGTCCTATCCCTACAGTGGCACCAGCCAGTTCACTTTCCACTGTTACACCCGCTGTGGTACTACTCAGGGTTACCATTCTGGAACGCTTCCTGGGGACCGACGTAAATCCCGAGCCTTCAAGAATGCTTGTGAGTTGTATTTTGCACTGCAACCCAGGACCTTCTCACTTGAGACAGTTAACGTGGGTTCATCATTTCTGTCATATCTGACGAACCTCAATCATGGGCACACAGCTTACTGGAACAAAAAGAACCAGCGCTAAACTCAGTGATCACATTCGTTGAAGCCATGGCAGCTCTTTATGATGACCCACAGAGGACCTCTACTGCTGAATCCACCCTTCATGCTCTACAACAAGGCCGACGGCATGTGGAGGACTACATTGTGGAATTCCGCAAATGGTCCGCCAATACCGGGTTGAATGACGCAGCCCTAAAATACCAGTTCCATCTAGGTCTGTCTGAGTCCCTCAAGGACTAATTAGCTAGGGTGGAGTCTCCCTCCTCCTTGGAGAATCTAATTCAACTCGCTACCTAATTGGATCAACGGCTACAGGAGAGACATTCTGAACATACCCAGACCCTTTGCCAAGGGTTTTGCCAAGGGTTCCAAGACCAGTGGATTCTGTCCCTATTTCTCCGCCTATCAGCACTCCTGAAGTAAAACCCATGCTAATTGGCCTTCTCTGACCTGCCTTATCTCCAGAGGAAAGATTACGCAGACGGCAGGCAACCTATGCCTTTACTGCGGGGCTGTCATGGATCCACACCGCACACACATGCCCACGGCGCCTAGCTAACTGAGGTGTGGACGTCCGGCCATGACTTGGGGTAAAGAGGGAATGAGGGGTCTTACTTTGAGCATATAAGACTGGCCATGATACGCATTCACAGCTCGCACTGCATCTGGCCACTACTAGAGGGAGACTCCACTCCAATCCACACACAGGCAGATACAAATCTTATATACAATCTGGTGCAATCTAAGGGTTGGGGAGCAGTCTAGCAATTGGCAAACACTTCTAGCATTCCTCCAGCTATCCTACAAGCTAGAACCCCGGTGTGAATGACGATTCCACTGTCCACGCACCCCCACACCAGTCACACAACAAACGGTAGCTTGCCACCATCCAACAGTTTGTCGGCAGACTGGTCTGCTGGGCCACCACACACACAGATCTCCGTCTGGCAGATCTGCTACTTTACAATCTGCATGCAATTTGCCAACACACAGTGCAATTGCATACAGATTGGCAATGAACTTAGACCGAGCATATATAGACACTGTAATACAATAATCTCTCCGGAGATATGAGCCCGAGCTTAAGTATCCAGAAGTCACTTATTAACTTTATGATTTAATATCCTGAAAGTGGGCTGTGCATAGAATATGTACAAAGTATAAAAAGTTACAAATAATACAGAAAATACAAAAAGACACACAATTGGCTATTGACTATAAAATAAAAGGGAATAAAAGCAGAAATAAAACTTTTACTAAGAGTTATCCTGTGACTGGAGCAAGTTAGAGAAAGTCCGTGATTCGCCAGTAAAATAGAAATGGCTCTGTACGAATCACCCCGTCCATATCTCAGGGTCCTCAATTTATTGAAATATGGACATAGGCTGGACATTAGCCCTTGGCCAATCAACCCTATACCAGCCCACAGGACGTTCTGGGTACTGAAGTACCCAAAGTTGATTGGACCAGGAACGGTTTGAATCACCAAGTCAGGGATAGAATTTCCGACACCAGCGCATCAATCTGATCGCGACAGTACCAATCACTGTTCAGCTGTTGCAATCAGGTGCCATATAACTGTTTTCTGCATTTCTCTGGGATTCTACAGAGGCTATAAATACAGTTTTACATGCAGATGTAGCCTACAGTGTGTCCAATCAAAAGGAAGTATTTTCATCTCTCTGCAACTAATATTGTATCTTTTATGAGAGATGAAATATATTCCTCTGATCTGTGGATATAAATCACAGCTAGCAGACAAAGTGGAGCCCTCTCCTGGTCTCCTGCTGCTTCCCGAAGCTGAAATGGTTGGAGCTCTTCTTTTAGATTTCAAGAAGGTGGCAATCTCTGGCTACATAGGTGACAACGTTTTATTGACATGCTCTGTCCTTTCAGATGCTAATTGGTGAACATATGTCTCTGACTGAATTCGGAACACTTATCTTTAATAACATGGACTGAAACTAAATTTACAATGACATATTTCTACTGATCACATCTCAACTACTCAAATCTTACATTTATGTCACAGGGCCATGGGCCATTTCTTAGGCAACTGCCCAGTGCGACCAAGTAAGTCCAGCCAGCCTCATCCTTCATATCTCCAGTTATCCAGAACCTTAACCACCCATGTCATTCTACCCATGTCATTACAGGTGGCTGGAAAGGAAGTCAAGTTGTGGGCAATCATTGATTCAGGAGCCTGTAGTTTTTTCTTGGACATCAACCTTGCCCAGAACCTAGGTATTCCTCTTCGTCCTAAAACACAAAGGTTTAATGTACTCCTAGCAGATGGCACCGCTCCTAGCTCAGGACCCATTACCCAAGAAACCATTCCCATCCTAGCCACAACTGACTCTGTCCATCAGGAATTCATCTGCTTTGACATCCTGAGATCTCCCATGTTTCCAGCCATCCTAGGAATACCTTGGTTGCAAGCTCACAATCCACAAATCAACTGGCTCAAGAAAGAAGTCACCTTCCAATCAAATTACTGTATTCAGCACTGTGGCACTCCCACACCCACCAATTTCCCTGTGTGCCTCTCAGTTCAGCCTACATCAGATACCAGTCATTCCGTTCCCCCTGCCTACCACCATTTCCTTGATGTATTTGATAAAAAGAAAGCTGACACTTTACCATCTCATCAATTATATGATTGCCCTATTGGGCAGCTTCCAGGGGCAGCCAACATTTGCCAACGTTTATCAGAAGTTCATCAAGGGCTTCTCAACCATTATAGCCCCCATTACCCAACTCACTAGCCAGCATACACATTTTCTCTGGAGCCAAGAAGCACAGACAGCCTTCGAGCAGTTAAAAAAGCAGTTCACTTCTGCTCCTGTATTACAACACCCAGAGCCAACACTTCCTTCATCCTGGAGGTGGAAGCATCGGAGGTGGCTACAGGAGCCAAGGTCCAAAAGCTCTGCTCCTTCTGGTAGCTTTTTGCTCTAAGAAACTAAGCCAAGCTGAAAGGCACTACGACATAGGCAACAGGGAACTTTTGGAGATCAAAATGGCGTTCAAAGAATGGAGGTACCTTTTGGAAGGAGCTAGTCACTCAATCATGATCTTCACAGTTCATAAGAATCTAGAATATTTAAGATCTGCCAAGCGCCTAAGACCGCAGCAAGCTAGATGGGTCCTATATTTCTCCATCTTCAATTTTCACATGACCTACCGCTCAGGATCCAAGAATGGGAAAGCAGATGCTCTATCACGTATGTTCCCAGATTCAGTTGAAACTTTGCCCCCGATACCATCCTGTCGGCCCCAAATTTTTTGTTGATTCAGCCCAGTCTGAAGCTTTTGATTGAACAGGCATCTGCACGGTGTGCCGTACCTCAGCAGAACTCGTTAAGAAGGCAGGATGGCTTTCTGTGGCACCAGGATAAGATCTTTGTACCCCAGGAGGTAGGATCCCAAGTTTTCAAGACATTCTACGACCATCAACTGGCTGAAAAACAATGGACCTGATCCAGCGATCGTTTTGGTGGCCCAACTTAAGTCAGGACTGCAGAACGTAAGTAAAATCCTGCACAGTATGTCTACGTAGCAAGGGAGACAAAGCCAAGGCATGGGGGTTTCTGAGGCCCCTATCCATTCCTAATCATCCCTGGGAAATGATCACAATGGACTTTATTGTACACTTGCCGCCCTCTGAGGGGTTTACTACCATCCTAGTAGTGATAGATCGGCTATCCAAGATGGCCCACTTTCTGCCAATGATAGGAACTCCGTTGGCGCCTGAGACGGCACATATTTTTATTAAGGAAATCGTTAGGCTACACGAACTGCCCAGCAATATCGTGTCAGACCGAGGGGTTCAATTTACCTCCAGGTTCTGGAGAGCCTTATGTAAAACCCTGAAAGTGGAACTCTGCCTATCATCGGCCTACCACCGTCAAAGAAATGGGCAAACTGAACAAACTAACCAAACGTTGGAACAATATCTACGATGTCTCTCCGCCTTTTCCCAGGATGACTGGACATCTCTACTCCCATTAGCAGAATGTGCATACAATAATTCCGTCCATTCCACTACGAATCAGTAGTAATTTTGGGCTAATTACGGATTCCACCCTTCATGCCTGCCGGATACCATACTCGAAACCTCGGTACCTGCAGTTCAGGACAGAATCCGCAGGATACAGGACAACTATTGAGCTCTCCAGAAATCCATACAAAGATTGCAAACTGACTACAAAAGATACTATGACAAGAAACAGAGGGGAAATCCTTCTCTGCAGGTTGGAGACCAGGCTTGGTTATCAACAGCCAACCTAAAACTTCCTTGCCCATCGTGGAAGTTGGGACCAAGATACATTGGGCCCTTTCAGATCCAATGAGTAATCAATCCAGTGGCATATGAGCTATCTCTTCCCGAATCATATGGGATTCACCCAGTCTTCCATGTTTTTCTGCTCAAGACAGCAGTTCATGATCCATTTCCGGGAAGAGTAGAACCTCCTCCGCCACCAATAACAGTTGGGGAGGATGCAGAAAACGAGACAGAATCAATCCTGGACTGCAAGAAGCGAGGAAGGCAGATTCATTTCTTGATCAAATGGAAGGGGTACTCTCCTGAAGAAGGCTCCTGGGAACCAAAGACAACATACATGCCCCAAGACTTCTCCAGGAGTTCTACTCCAAATATCCAGACAAGATGGCCCAAGTAGGCATCTGGAGGCTGCCCTTGGGGGGGCACTGTCAAGGCTCTGTCCTCAGCAGAGGTGTTAGGAGACCTGATACCCCTCCAGTACCTTGCATGGCCACAGTTCACATTGGCTCAAATTTGGCAGCAAACGGCCTTTATAAGGAAGCCCTGCACTACTCTCAGGTGGTGGTTGATCTCTGGCTCCCCGGTACCTTGTTCCTGTGCTACTGTGATCTGTGATTTCCTGTTCCTGTGCTACTGTGAACTGTGATTTCCTGTTCCTGTGCTACTGTGATTTCCTGTTCCTGTGCTACTGTGATCTGTGATTTCCTGTTCCTGTGCTACTGTGATTTCCTGTTCCTGTGCTACTGTGATCTGTGATTTCCTGTTACCGACTCGGCTTGCTCCTGGACCTGTCTTCTCTGCTTAAACTCTGACCTGACCTCGGCTTGGCTAACAGATATTCTCTCTTGCTCCTCTGTGTATGACTTCAGCTTGGCTTACGGATATTCTCTCTCGCTCCTCTGTGTATGACCTCGGTTATCCCATCTGACTACGTCTGTTCTGATCTCCACCCAGTACCGGACCTTGGCTTTGAACCGGCTATCCAGTAATCCTATGTTCCCCGGAAGGGCTTGCATACCTTGCACAGGCACCTCCTGTCTGCAGACCTCATCTCAGTGCATCAGTTGTGCTCCAGGGTGGACCACCAACAAGCACTCCTACAGGTGACCTGTGCCACTTTGCGCCTGACTCCTGCTGTCCCACTCTCAGGGGAGTCTGAAACTTAGCTGCAAGGGAAGCCCTCTCTCCATTGGCCTCCATCACCAGGTAAGTAACAACGGAGGAGAGCGGACAAGTTCACTCCCTTCTTGTCCTGACCCAGAAGTGATGTTATGACAGATTTCCCGACCATCGAGGCCGGCAAAGAATGTAATGCGGTGCGATGTGCACTACATTACATCCAATGGAGTACAGGGGAGACATTGGGGGTCTTTTAGACCCTGGATGACTCAATAAAGAGAACCTGTCATCAAAAGTCATCTCATAGAGGACTTTGTCCCCTTAAGTAAAAATGTTTTTTTAATTGTAAAGAATGAAAGTTACACCCAAGTACATAACTCCTCCCCCCAACCCCCACATATATGCACACCCAAACATAAGAGCACACGCTGGAGCGCCTACACGTGATAACATTGATTGTGATACACGTTACATATCACCGGTCACACCAGAATGAGAGGATAATTCTAGGATCAGACCTCCTCCGTACTCTATACTGATGACCTAGAAGGGGCTATAAATGTGTCCCCTATAGATAATACCGGGGACTAAAGGTTGTCACCATTTCAGCACACACAACTTAAGGTTTGACATGTTGGATATCTATTTACTCGCTGCAACCTCGGCTTTTATATTTTTACACATAAATGGGTCATTTATTGCTTTTTGTGCCCTGAAATCAGCTTAAGTGTATTTTTTAATGAAATTTGGCATTTCCTAGACTTTGTGATAATATTTTGTGACATAAAAAATTGGAACTGCCACTATTTTATTCTCTAAAGTCTCTAATTTCAGAAAATCGATAGTTTGGGGGTTTTGTGTCGTCTTCAGGCTAAAATAATTTTTTTAATGTGCAAAAAATGCAAAAACGTCTCTGGGAGTGAAAGGGAGGAAGGATAAGCAGGACACTCCCCTTTCCTGAGCAGCAGCCAATCGGTTCTCATTACACTGCAAGGTCTCTCCCCTCCATGCTAGTCCCCGGGTGCAGTGCTAGAGACAGGTGGGGGAGGGGAGGAGGAGATAAACAGCGCAATGTTACACATATTAAATGTTTTAGTTGCTATAAAGCCCCTTTCATTCTTTAACCCCCAGATATTCCTAAAAGAGCCTCAGATTTATATACATTTTCTGTTACAAAGGAATGTTTCCTTCCTCCTGAGCAGCAATGTAAGGGGCTCTATGCTCCATACTCCTGACCCCGGCACTCCATCATTGTGTTGGCTGCATAGTGTAATGATTGCCCATTGGCTGCCTGTGTAGTGTCATCATTGCCCTTTGTAGGCCATGTATGGTCAGGATGGTCCTTGTCTTGTCTATTTATTGTCAGTGCTGTTTGTTTAGAGGACCATATTACTAGAATTTATCTCCACAATGAGGAGAATGTTCCGGCCCCGGAAGTGGGGGAATGTTCTGCCCCTGAAGGGGTTCATCTGGGTTCCCACACTATATATGTGTGTATCATCATCTGCTGGAGATAAAAGACGTCACAGTGACTATGGAGGAAGAGGACGGACGTGACTATGAAGGAAGAGGACGGACGTGACTATGAAGGAAGAGGACGGACATGACTATGGAGGAAGAGGACGGACGTGACTATGGAGGAAGAGGATGGACATGACTATGGAGGAAGAGGACGGACATGACTATGGAGGAAAAGGACGGACGTGACTATGGAGGAAGAGGACGGACGTGACGGTGGAGGAAGAGGACGGACGTGACTATGGAGGAAGAGGATGAACATGACTATGGAGGAAGAGGATGGACATGACTATGGAGGAAGAGGATGGACACGACTATGGAGGAAGAGGACGGACACGACTATGGAGGAAGAGGATGGACGTGACTATGGAGGAAGAGGACGGATGTGACTATGGAGGAAGAGGACGGACGTGACTATGGAGGAAGAGGACGGACGTGACTATGGAGGAAGAGGACGGACGTGACTATGGAGGAAGAGGACGGACGTGACTATGGAGGCAGAGGACGGACGTGACTATGGAGGAAGAGGACGGACATGACTATGGAGGAAGAGGACAGACGTGACTATGGAGGAAGAGGAAGGACGTGACTATGGAGGAAGAGGAAGGACGTGACTATGGAGGAAGAGGAAGGACGTGACTATGGAGGAAGAGGAAGGACATGACTATGGAGGCAGAGGACAGACATGACACTATGGAAGAAGAGGACGGACGTGACTATGGAGGGAGAGGACGGACATGACTATGGAGGAAGAGGACGGGCATGACTATGGAGGGAGAGGACGGACGTGACTATGGAGGAAGAGGACAGACGTGACACTATGGAAGAAGAGGACGGACGTGACTATGGAGGGAGAGGACGGACATGACTATGGAGGAAGAGGACGGGCATGACTATGGAGGAAGAGGATGGACGTGACTATGGAGGAAGAGGGCGGAGATGACGGGGGGGTTACTGGGTGTAAATAGGAAATAACATCTTATTACCTCCTCTGCTGCCACTTCCACCAACATCTCCTCTCTGCTTCCTGTCTGTACCTGACATCACTTCCTGTCTGTGCCTGACATCACTTCCGGTCTGTCCCTGACATCACTTCCTGTCTGCATTCCATAGAGACTTCCTGTGTGAGTATAGGTGAGATCAGCACCTTGTGGAGTTCAGAGGAACTGCAGCCCCGAGATCCATCCCATAATCCCCCTTCCTGTATAATATGTACCTTACAGGGATACTACGGGAGATGAAACATTACTGAATAAAGGAAGAAGAAATAAATGTAACTCTTATGTAACCAACTGTTCAACAAACATCTCTTATTACATATAGAAAAGTCTTACAAACACAGAACACAAAATACAAATGTATAGCTAATGAGAGCGATCCCGCCAAACCTGATCCTTCTGGGGGGGACAATGCAAAAATATATATCAATCCACTCATAATGACATCATCTTCTGGGAGTGTCTGCACATCCATCCATTTCATACACATTTCACTGTCTCAGCAGATCTCCTGCAGACTATTAGCACCCATTTCCCTCTCTATGTCTCAGCAGATCTCCTGCAGCCTATTAGCTCCCATTTTCCTCTCTATGTCTCAGCGGATCTCCTGCATCCTATTAGCGCCCATTTCCCTCTCTATGTCTCAGCTGATCTCCTGCAGCCTATTAGCTCCCATTTCCCTTTCTATGTCTCAGCGGATCTCCTGCAGCCTATTAGCTCCCATTTCCCTCTTTATGTCTCAGCAGATCTCCTGCAGCCTATTAGCTCCCATTTCCCTCTCTATGTCTCGGCAGATCTCCTGCAGCCTATTAGCTCCCATTTCCCTCTCTATGTCTCAGCAGATCTCCCGCAGCCTATTAGCTCCCATTTCCCTCTTTATGTCTCGGCAGATCTCCCGCAGCCTATTAGCTCCCATTTCCCTTTCTATGTGTCTGTACTCTGTGGGGGCGGGACTTGGGAGAATAAGACTCTGTGGGGGCGGGACTTGGTGAGCAGTACTCTGTGGGGGCGGGACTTGGTGAGCAGTACTCTGTGGGGGCAGGACTTGGTGAGCAGTACTCTGTGGGGGAAGGACTTGGTGAGCAGTACTCTGTGGGGGCAGGACTTGGTGAGCAGTACTCTGTGGGGGCAGGACTTGGTGAGCAGTACTCTGTGGGGGCGGGACTTGGTGAGCAGTACTCTGGGGCGGGACTTTGTGAGCAGTACTCTGTGGGGGCAGGACTTGGTGAGCAGTACTCTGTGGGGGCAGGACTTGGTGAGCAGTACTCTGTGGGGGCGGGACTTGGTGAGCAGTACTCTGTGGGGCGGGATTATGATTAGATTTACTATTCCATTCATTTTCTGCTCATATAAAGATGGAATTCAGATATAAAGACGGGAAGTATGGAGCAGAGAAATGAATAGACCTCCCAGCAATGTTATTACCAGGCTGCAGCTAGGGGGAGCTCTAATGTCACCCCAGCAGAGTGATCCCATCTAGCCCACATTAACCCTCTCACTGCCAGAGCTGTTTCTGCATGATTTTGCACACATGGGAAAATGCAGATTTTGGTCCTGAAGATGAGATAAACCCCCAAACATCTATTCTGTGACATCAGAGGCCCTGGAGAATAAAATGGTGGTGATTGTTAAGGTGTTCCCCGTACACAGATTCCCCTTCATATCCGCCTTTATTTCCTCCTTTCCCCCATTTTCTATGTTGGGATCTTTTCTACAATACTTTGTTATAATAATGGAACACGTTGTGTATTGTATTGTACACCAATAATAATGACTCCGCCCCCACATTCCAGACAAGGGATCTTCCTGACCAATCAGATTTCTGCCTTTACTATTTTCTGATTTTATGACTACAATCTTGTTAAAAGTAAAAATATAATAAAGAGTAAAAAAACAAAATTGTGTGTCGGTGTAACGATGAAACATTTCTCATAGGTGACTTCAAAAGCCTTTACAGGTCATCAGTTTACGGTTAATCATGAATAATGGACTAGAGTGCAGGGCTCAGGAGACTATTATATACAGCCCTGCAAACTAAGTGTAGTGGTCAGGAGTATATGATTATTATTATACAGGATATATATAACACCAACAGTTTGCGCAGCGCTGTACAATATAAGGGGGGCGGTACAATTACAACACATTTCAGTACAGAAGGAATAGGAGGGTCCGGCTCAAGGAGCTTACAATCTGAAGGAAGGGGGAGGGGATACAAAAGGGATGATCTGGTGGAGGTGATTCAAGTACAGTTCTTAGGTGGAGGTGGGGTAGGCTTCCCTGAAGAAGTGAGTTTTCAAAGATCACCTAAAGGCAGACAGGGTGGGGACTGACCAGACATACTGTGGTAGGGAGTTCCATAGGATGGGAGAGGCTCTGGAGATGTCCTGGAGGAGAACATGGGAGGAGGTGATGAGGGAGCTAGAGAGGAGGATATCATGGGAGGAGCGGAGTGGGTGATTTGGGCGGTATCTGTGGATGAGGTTGGTGATATAGCTAGGGGCAGTGTTGTGGATGGCTTTATAAGTTGTGGTTAGTATTTTGAATTTTATATGTTGGGTTAGTGGAAGCCAGTGAAGGGATTGGCAGAGAGGGGCAGCAGTCGCTGATCGGTTGGTGAGGCTAGCAGTAGTCGCTGATCAGTTGGTAAGGTGTATGAGTCTAGCAGCAGTCACTGATCAGTTGGTGAGGTGTATGAGTCTAGCAGCAGTCACTGATCGGTTGGTAAGGTGTATGAGTCTAGCAGCAGTCACTGATCGGTTGGTAAGGTGTATGAGTCTAGCGGCAGTCACTGATCGGTTGGTAAGGTGGATGACTCTAGCGGCAGTCACTGATCGGTTGGTAAGGTGTATGACTCTAGCGGCAGTCGCTGATCGGTTGGTATGGTGTATGAGTCTAGCGGCAGTCGCTGATCGGTTGGTAAGGTGTATGAATCTAGCGGCAGTCGCTGATCGGTTGGTAAGGTGTATGAGTCTAGCAGCAGTCGCTGATCGGTTGGTAAGGTGTATGAATCTAGCGGCAGTCGCTGATCGGTTGGTAAGGTGTATGAGTCTAGCAGCAGTCGCTGATCGGTTGGTAAGGTGTATGAGTCTAGCGGCAGTCGCTGATCGGTTGGTAAGGTATATGAGTCTAGCAGCAGTCACTGATTGGTTAGTAAGGTGTATGAGTCTAGCAGCAGTCCCTGATCGGTTGGTAAGGTGTATGAGTCTAGCAGCAGTCCCTGATCGGTTAGTAAGGTGTATGAGTCTAGCAGCAGTCGCTGATTGGTTGGTAAGGTGTATGAGTCTAGCGGCAGTCGCTGATCGGTTGGTATGGTGTATGAGTCTAGCGGCAGTCGCTGATCGGTTGGTAAGGTGTATGAATCTAGCGGCAGTCGCTGATCGGTTGGTAAGGTGTATGAGTCTAGCAGCAGTCGCTGATCGGTTGGTAAGGTGTATGAATCTAGCGGCAGTCGCTGATCGGTTGGTAAGGTGTATGAGTCTAGCAGCAGTCGCTGATCGGTTGGTAAGGTATATGAGTCTAGCAGCAGTCACTGATTGGTTAGTAAGGTGTATGAGTCTAGCAGCAGTCCCTGATCGGTTAGTAAGGTGTATGAGTCTAGCAGCAGTCCCTGATCGGTTAGTAAGGTGTATGAGTCTAGCAGCAGTCGCTGATTGGTTAGTAAGGTGTATGAGTCTAGCAGCAGTCGCTGATTGGTTAGTAAGGTGTATGAGTCTAGCGGCAGTCGCTGATCGGTTGGTAAGGTGTATGAGTCTAGCAGCAGTCACTGATCGGTTGGTGAGGTGTATGAGTCTAGCAGTAGTCGCTGATTGGTTGGTAAGGTGTATGAGTCTAGCAGCAGTTGTTGATCGGACGGTAAGATGAATAAGGAAAACATTAAACAAGAATGGAGTACATGGGAGGACACCACGGAGGAAGCCATTGCTGTCTAAAAAGAAGATTGCAGCACGTTTGAAGTTTGCAAAAGAGCACCTGGATGTTCCACAGCACTACTGGCAAAATATACTGTGGACAGATGAAACCAAGATTGAGTTGTTTGGGAAGAACACACAACACTATGTGTGGAGAAAAAAGGCCCAGCACACCAACATCAACACCTCATCCCCACTGTAAAACATGGCGGAGGGAGCATCATGGTTTGGGGCTGCTTTGCTGCCTCAGGGCCTGGATGGATTGTTGTCATTGATGGGAAAATGAATTCCAGAGTTTATCAAGACATTTTGCAGGAAAACGTATGACCATCTGTCCGCCAACTGAAGCTCCGCAGAGGATGGGTGATGCAACAGGACAATGACCCAAAGCATACAAGTAATTCAACAAAACAATGGCTGCAACAGCACAGAATACGCCTTCTGGAGTGGCCCAGTCAGAGTCCTGACCTCAACCCCATTGAAATGCTGTGGCATGATCTTAAGAGAACGATTCACACCAGACATCCCAAGAATATTGCTACACTGAAACAGTTTTGTGAAGAGGAGTGGTCCAAAATGACTCCAGATCGTTGTGCAGGTCTGATCTGCAACTACGGGAAACATTTGGTTGAGGTTATTGCTGCCAAAGGAGGGTCAACCAGTTATTAAGTCCAAATTTTCACATACTTTTTCCTCCCTGCACTGTGAATGTTTACATGTTATGTGCAATTAAACCATGGCAACATCTAATGTGTGTGTAGTATTATGTTCAGCAGACTGTGTTTTTCTATTGTTGTGACTTAGATGATGTTCAGAGCACATTTTATGCCCAATTCATGCAAAACTCCACGTAATCCCAAGGGGTTCACATACTTTTTCTTGCAACTGTATATACATAGAAAGTAGCACAGCAAAGAGATAACAAGGAGAAGTTAAAAGGTTAAGTTACTTGTCATGTTCAGCCTTAAGGTAAGCAGATCTAAGTTGCAGAGCGAAGGGTCTTTGATCTCCTGCTGTTACGATGTTAAAATTAGGAGATCTCTTTAGCTTTTTTTTTTAGGCCTGTTAGCCTGAGTTTTTAAAAGTCCCCCAGCAGGGGGAATGGCTCTGAGTAACTGACCAATACGCTGTTTAGGGAGGGGTCAGTCGAGCGAACTCTGAATTAGAACCAACATCTGTCATAATCCATGATATGAAACAGGAAAACCAGATCTGTTAAAAATGTTATCTTGTTTGTTCTTCTGGGGAATGCCTTGAACTCTTGAGAAGGTTCTGCCATCCATTCCTGAGGTGTGAAATCAAACAGGTCCCTTGGACAGAGAGTCTGCTGTCTCTATGGGGGGGCTTTGTAGTGCTGGACCCCCTGCTGCTCCAGTCTGCCAGCAACTTTTAACACTTACACATCTGTCCCTGTGCCTCTCAGGAAGGGAGGAGGTAAGGAATAAAGGATTGAGGAATACTTCTAATAAAACAGGGGAACTCCACGTCCATCTCTGATGAGCAAGTTTGCTACAATGCCGTTTGGACTTTGCAACGTTTCAGCATTTTATCAACAATGTTTTTCATGATCTGTTGCACCAATTTGTAATTGCCTATCTGGATGATATCCTTATCTTTTACGATAATTGGGAGGAGCACCGCACACATGTTTGCACAGTTTTTGAAAGATTAAGGAAAAATAGACTTTACATTAAATTGGAGAAATGTGAGTTTGAACAGACCCAGATCCAGTTCTTAGGCTATATCATTTCTCCAGAGGGCGTGAGCATGGATCCCGAGAAAATCAAAGCAGTGGTAGATTGGTCAGCATCTGGAAATGTTAAGGAAATTCAACGTTTCGGCAGGTTTGCCAACTTTTACAGAAAATTTATAAGAAACTTTTCTAGAGTGATAGCTCCAATCACACAGCTTACAAAGAAAGGGGTACCCTTCATGTGGACCTCTGAGGCACAAGCTGTGTTTGAAAAACTGAAAACTCTTTTCACTTCTGCACCAATCTTGGTACATCCCGATCCTGAACTACCCTTTATAGTGGAAGTGGATGCCTCCAATTCTGCCGTGGGAGCGATCCTGTCTCAGCGAAGTGGTGTAAAAATGCAGCTTCATCCTTGTGCCTTCTTTTCCCGTTTAATGTCCTCAGCCGAAAGAAATTAAGACATTGGGAATAAAGAGCTACTGGCAATTAAGGAAGCCTTTTCTGAATGGAGGCATCTGCTAGAAGGGGCTAATCACCCTGTAACTGTTCTCACTGACCATAAAAATCTGGAATTTATTCGTTCGGCCAAGAGATTGTCTTCTAGACAAGCTCGCTGGTCTCTATTCTTTTCCAGATTTAATTTTATTATATCATATCGACCGGGATCGAGGAATGGTAAGGCCGATGCCTTATCAAGGATGCTGCCCGATCCTCCCCTGGAGGGCAACTCCGAATGTTCCATCCTAACACAAAAGAACTTCCTAGGGGCCACAAGTGCAAAGACATTCTTGAGTCTTCTCAAAGAGGGGTATGAGAATGACCCACTTCTCAATGATCCTCCTAGGGACATGAACCTGGTGTTGTAGTGACTTTTGGGGGACTATTTATCAAAAATATGATTTCATTCCAACAGCAACAAGCCCAGCCGGCTGTTAAGGGTTAACCTTTCTTGGTTAGAATTCAAATGACCTTCTAGTGAAATTACACCCACAATGAGTGGAAGGAACCTGTTCCAGAGACAATAGGTTATTTGAATTTCTACAAGTAGTCAAACACGGCCCAAGACAGACAATAGTGAGAGCTGATGTCGGTGACTCTAAGACAGTAATGCCCGTAGCGTAAATGACAGGAAAGAAGTAGTGCAGGGCAGGCATGACTAGGCCTAGAGTGGGTAAGGAAGGCTAGAAAGGGTTAAGTCAGTGCAGGGGGTTTGAAAATGTATAGGTGGGAGCTGGTTGGTAGAGGGAGAACGTGGGTGGTCTCCTTGGCACCTTTGGGTGGGGGGCGGTCAGTCGGAGCTGGACGTTGGTGAGTGAGCTTCAGTGAGCTTCCCTCCCACCCTACCTACGCCAGCATTATTAGGGCCTTTTTTCCCTGAGAGACAGTGGGGCGGTCATGGATGGTCTGGTGGCCCAGCTGCGTGAGGCGGCAGCCTCACGAGGAATAGACTGGCTGCAGAGCCGGGTCTCTGCCTTTCTGCAGGACCCGGTCTTGTCACTTGACCCGGGCTTGTCACAGGGCCCGGGCTTATCACCAGAGGAAGAGGGGCGGGAGCGCCCACGTGCTCGGAGGTCTCGGCCTCCGGAGCGCTTCAGCCCGGACTCCCCATCCCCCAGAGCTCAGCGCCGCATCAGGAGCCCCGCTCGGGACCCTCCGGCCCCGCAGGCAAGGCATTCTCTGGCCTCTGCTCGCGGGGGAGCCGGGAGGAATCCTCAGCTTTGGCAGAGCTCGGTGGGCGGGGTTTCGTATGGAGGAAGCCCCTCCCCCTCGCCCGCACGGCAACTGAGACGGGAAGGTAACGGCTCCTCCACTGGCAAAGTGCATGTCAGGGAGGGAGCCCAACGTGGGAGAAGGAGCGCTGCGGCTGCCGGGCTGTCCCCTGCAGCAGTCGGCGGGCCACCTGTGCAGCATGGAGCGGCGGCTCTGAAGAGGATCAAGCAGAAGGGCAGCTCTGGGCAGAGTGCTGAGGAGTGTGTGACGGGACGGAGACCAGGGACGTTGAGGGGCGTGGCTGGTGCCAGGAGGCGGAGTCAGCTGCGCACCGGCCCGGAGGGACCCGTGGCTCCTGGGACGGGGAGGCCATGCAGCCGTCAGGAAGAGGTCGAAAGATCGGAGGGCGAGCTGTCTGAACCCGATGAGGGGGTGACAGCTGGCCGCTCTGCGTCGATGGAGTCGGGACGCGCGGCTGATGGGACATCTCCTGGGCAGCCTGGTGAGTTCCCTGTTTTATTCTCTTCTGCGCTTCGGGACCTGTTGGGGGGAGGCGGGGGCGTGGCCTCGGCGGAGAGGGATGTGGGCGTTCCCGCGTCAGGTTTAAGGGGGGGTCTCGGCGATTTGATGTCCGGCCTGAGGGATTTGTTGCGGCGCTTTGAGCAGGGTGAGGGTAGGGCCCCTGGGCCTGCTTCAGCGTGGCTTCCGCTGCCGGGTGGGGAAGGGTTCGGTGTCCTAGAGCAGGAGGGAGGGGACGGGAGGAGCTCGGGGGTTTCTCCCCCTCCTGGTTCTGCGCCAGGGGTGGTTACAGCAAAAACAGGTGCTCTGGTTTCCGGGGCTGTAGATGGGGGTGCTGGGGTCTCCGGGACGGTAGGCGTGGCGGACTCGGCCAAGGGCGAGGTATACGTATGTTTTGAGGGCCCTTTGGGTGCGCACTTACCGTCGGAGGTTCGAGAGCGGATTTGGAGAGGGGAGTATGTGGAAATTTTTACGCTCTTGCCTTTGGAGCGTTTTCCGTTAGATGGGTCGCGGGTTGACGAGGGTAGGCGTGAGGACGCTGAGAAGCGGCACTTTCGTTTTATCCCGCGGACATTTGCGAATTGGATGCAGGCATTTGCGATCATGGCCAGTGTCATTGGCCAGTGTCATGGCCAGTGTCTTTTGTTACCTGGATGCCATTAGCGAGGCTAACAGGGTTTACGGTGGGACCGCATGGCTTCGATACGACGAGCAGTTTCGGCAGAGGCGGGCTGTTCGCCCTTCGTTGCGTTGGGACCATAAGGACATTGGCCTTTGGATGCGCCTCATGACTCCCGTGCGGGCTCCTGGTCCGTTTTTTCAAGGTGGGGTCGGTGGTTCATTCTCCCCTGGACAATCAGCCTCAAAGCGTAGGGGTGTATGTTGGCAGTTCCAAGAGGGCGCGTGTCGTTTCGGGGGGTCCTGCCGTTTTAAACATGAGTGTTCAGGTTGCGGCGGCTCCCATCCTTTGTCGCGCTGTTTCAAGCGGGGTAGAGGCCTGCCCGGAGAGCATGCGAGTAAGAGGGACAACTTCGGTGAAAGTGGAAAGGATGCGGCCTTTCCTAAATAGATATCCGGATCGAGCAGCCGCCGGGCTGCTGTTGGCCGGTTTTTCGGAGGGTTTTCGTATCCCGTGTAGTTTGACTTCGATCCCCCCTTTAGCTCGTAACATACGGTCGGCGGTGCAGCATGCTGAGGTGGTTTCGGCGAAGTTGAGTAAGGAAGTGGGGTTGGGACGTATGGGCGGGCCAATTTCTTGCGCTCCGTTTTCAGATTTGGTGGTTTCCCCCTTGGGGGTGGTGCCCAAGAAGGAGCCGAATTCGTTCAGGTTGATTCACCACCTGTCTTTCCCCAAAGGGGGGTCGGTTAATGACGCCATCGATCCGCAGTCCTGTTCGGTGTCTTACACATCGTTTGATGCGGCAGTTTTCCGGGTTCGTCGTTATGGGCGCGGTTCGCTTATGGCGAAGTCGGATATTGAGTCCGCATTTCGCTTGTTGCCGGTACATCCAGATAGTTTTCGTTTTCTGGGGTGCCATTGGCAGGGCTCGTTTTACGTTGATAAGTGCCTTCCCATGGGGTGTTCGATTTCTTGCGCATTGTTTGAGCGGTTCAGTTCGTTCTTGGAGTGGGTGGTGCGGGATGTCTCCGGGATAAATTCGGTCATCCATTATTTGGATGATTTTCTTTGCGTGGGTCCGCCCGCTTCCAGGTTATGCGCGGTTTTGTTGGCTACGTTGCAACACGTTGCTGAACGTTTCGGGATTCCATTGGCTTTGGACAAGACTGAGGGCCCGGCTTCGGTGATAACTTTTCTGGGCATCGTTTTGGACTCGGATGCCATGGAGTGCCGGCTGCCAGGGGACAAATTGTTGGCCCTACAAGGGGAAATTTGTGGGGTGCTGGGCAAGCGTAAAATTCAGCTACGGGTCTTGCAGTCGTTGCTGGGTAAGCTGAACTTCGCTTGTCGCATCCTGCCGATGGGGCGAGTATTTTGCCGACGGCTGGCGGCGGCGACGGCGGGAATTACTTCCCCTATGCATTTTATTCGTTTAACTAGGGAACATCGGGAGGATTTGCGGATTTGGCATACCTTTTTGGATGACTTCAATGGACGGGCGCTGTGGATGTCTGGACCAGTCAGTAATTTTGACTTGGAATTGTTCACGGATGCGGCGGCTTCCGGGGGATATGGGGCCTTTTTTAGGGGGCGGTGGAGTGCGGCTCCGTGGCCTTCTTCTTGGGCTGCGGCGGGTTTCCTTAGTAACCTGGTGCTGTTGGAACTTTTTCCGGTGGTATTGGCGGTTGAGGTTTGGGGTGCAAATTTTCGGAATCAGAAGTTTTGTTTTCATTGCGACAACTTGGGGGTGGTTCAGGTCATCAACCGGGTCTTGGCTTCCTCGCAACCTGTGGTTGGCTTGCTTCGCCATTTAGTGTTGCGTTGCCTGCAGCTGAACGTTTTTCTCCATGCTGTGCATCTCCCTGGGGTTGATAACATCTTGGCTGACGCTTTGTCTCGTTTTCAGTGGGACAAATTCCGAGAGTTGGCGCCGGCGGCGGAGCGACACGGGGTTCCTTGTCCCGACTGGCTGTGGGAGATTGCCTTGGGGTCGTTGCAGGTTGGATCCGGAGGTCGGTGAGTGAGGCGACATGGTCTGCATACTCGAAGGTCTGGCGGGAGTGGCGGGACTTGTTACATCAGGTCGAGATAGATCCGTGGGGGCCGGAGGTAGGGGTGGCTGTTTTGTATTATTTGGCAAGGAACTTGGAACGGGGGGTGTCGGCTGCTGCAGTGGATCGGCGGTTGGCTGGCTTGGCCTTCCTCTTTAAGCTTCAAGGGTGTCGGGACTTCACAAAAGAATTTTGGGTATGACAGGCTCTTCGAGGTTACCGTAGGGCTTGTCGCAGTAAGGATTCTCGTCGTCCGGTGTCCTTTGAGTTGTTAGGATCTTTCTTGGAGCATCTGCGCTTTGTTTGCTTTTCAGACTTTGAGGTGTGCTTATTTCGGGCGGCCTTTGCGGTGGCTTTCTTTGGGGCATTGCGTATTGGGGAGCTCGTCAGTCCATCCAAATCCGTTCTTGGGGGGTTGTTGGGGGATGATGTCAGGGTCTCTAGTGACTGGGTGGAGGTGTTCGTCCGTCGGTCCAAGACGGACCAATTGGGTCGTAGTGCACGGGTGCGGTTTTTTGCCCCTCCAACATCATTGGTGTGCCCGGTGCGGGCGGTTCGTGAATTTTTGTCCCGTCTTCCGGTGGGGCGTGGTTCTTTTTTCATGCATGAAGATGGGTCCCCGTTAACTCGTTTTCAATTTGTGTCGGTTTTTCAACGCTGTTTGAAGGTTGTGGGTTTGGATGCATCTTTGTATGCTTCTCACTCGTTTCGGATTGGGGCGGCTACTGAGGCCGCCCGGTGGGGTCTGTCGGATGCGGCGGTAAAACGGATTGGTAGATGGGATTCCCAGAGGTTTCGCTTGTACATTCGTCCGCATCTGTTGGGTTGATTAAGGTTGGATCCCGGGTTGTTGTCCCTGGGTGGGGGGGAGTTTGTCTTGTCTCTGTGCCGTTTTTTGTTCTGGTGGTAGTTCTTGTTCTTTTATTTCAGATGGAGCGGTGCGCCTGGTGTGGATCCTGGGGCACTCCTACGTTTTTTGGGGGGCCAGGCGGGCGGATGTGAGGCCTAATGGGCGGCAGTTGGGATTGTCTAGACAGGAGGCTTGCGTGCGCTGGATAGGTGTGCCGGGGATGTTGTGGGGTCGTGTGGTGCCTGAAGTTCGGCGTTTTGCTAGTCTGGATAGGCCACCGGATGTTCTGGTATTGCATGCGGGGGGTAATGATTTGGGAGTTCGGTCCATGCGGGAGTTGGTGAGGGACGTAAAGATGGACTTTCTGCTATTGCGGAGGGATTATCCGGACATGGTGTTGGTATGGTCGGATATGGTAGCCCGCGCCTCTTGGCGTTTGGCGTGGTCGGTGGAGCGGCTCAATAAAGCACGGATAAAGGTCAACAAGGAGGTGGGGCGCTTTTTCATTCGGAATGGAGGGTTGGTGGTCCGGCATTTGGAGTTGGAGGTAGATACCTGGCGGTATCTGCGGAATGATGGGGTACATCTTAATGCGGTAGGGACGGATTTGTGGTCTCTGGGTTTACAGGATGGTGTGCAGAGAGCAATCCGTTTGTGGTGGGGCACGCATGGGTAAGGGCTTACCCAGCGTGTTGTGGCGGTTTGTTGGTCTTTGGAGGCGGGTATTATCTTGAAGGTACAGAGAATGGTGTGGGACCCATCGGTGGTATGGTGTGCGCGGGGAACATTCCAGTTAACCAAGGTTTAACTGGAATGTGGTGGTGCTGCACTGCGGACGGTAAGGTTGTCTCCGAGCTGGGTGGTTGCGGCTGGAGGCCTGGTGGTATATGGGGTCCGCAGGTGCATTTCAGATAATTGGTGGA
The DNA here is from genome assembly GCF_062004578.1 of Staurois parvus. Lineage (NCBI taxonomy): Eukaryota > Metazoa > Chordata > Amphibia > Anura > Ranidae > Staurois > Staurois parvus. Next base: position 240,146 of record NW_028318674.1, on the reverse strand, counting down.
TGGGGCCTTCGAAGACCAACAACAAATTGGTATGTTTTCTGTTATAAGGAATGGTTTGGTGTTTAAATCGTGTGGTTAATAAAAGGCCACGTTGGCCATTTACTCCAAATCGGTGTCATGTTTTTATTTAAGTAAGAGTTATAGGTAAGGAGATCTGGATGAACCGATCTCCGGTGCACTAGTCATGGCAAAGTATGTTTTCTCAATAAATTGCCATTTGTCTGTTGGAAAATGAGGAGATTCCACCTACAAAAAGTTAATTATAAAGCAAAATACAACGTTGGACTTCCAAACAGTGAGTCATCACACCTGACCAAATTAACAATGGTGAGACGAGACTTGTAAGTCTGAGAAGATTAAACAAAACCTGGGGAGAGTGATAAGCCAACAGACTTCTCAAACGAAGGCTACAAGGATAACTGGTTTTTTACCCTATTATCTTAACAATGGACAGGTAAACAGAGGGTTTCCTGTTCAGGGAAATGTCATTCCTAAAACCAAAAGGTGAAACTTAGAACATATATTTCTACCCACAAAGACATTAAAGAAGAGACATATTATTCACACTCTTTTTCAAACAAAAATATATTCAGCAGAATTGGGGATTGTATACCACTAAATTAAGTATGAAATGGTGAAAAGTAAGATATTTTGTGAATTGGTATCAGTTGTATATTTCTATCAGAAAGCAAATGTTTTCACACAAGTTCGAACCTCAGGGAAATGAATAACTGAATACACATATATCTTTCTATGGTTCCTATCCAGAACATTAGAGGTAGAATAAAAAAATATTTGGATAAGACATATATTTAATATCTAAAATTACCTTGGGTTCCACCCGAGGTATGAGTCATCATTAATACTCAAATTGTTTTGTGATCCCTGACTGCCCCCCAGTGGACAGGTGAGAGATATCTTAGGCACATACACTTCTCGACCGGCCAATCAAAAAGCCTGTTGGGAGGGTTTTTAAAACAATGGTTTGGATGGTATAAGAAAGCCATGCACCTCATTTAAAAAAAACACAAGCTGAAAAAAAACTCATACTAAGAAAAATAAGAAAACCTACAGAAAAACCAAGGAGATCTGAAAAGCTGAAGAAATCTGACGAGGCTGAAATCTATCCCATCTGAAGAACTACTACTTAATCCTTTCAAACTTTTAAAAACTTCTACTAAACTTCTAAATCTCTGAACTTCTACCCTCCTACATTTTTCAACACCACCACCTATTGCTCTCACTCACTAGCTCCCTGCGGCCATTCTTCTGAAGGTGTTTCAATTGCCAGCTGAATCCACTGGGGAGGCATCATAATCCAGGTTCTGGGTGTGGTGAGACTGTTTAAAATTAATATTGTATTGTATATTTCCTCTCTTGTATAGAGTGATAATAATTGCATTGGGGTGATAATAACTGCATTGGGTGTTTATATATAGATAGAGAGATCCATATTATTACTGCTAGAAATTGTTTGGTGTTATATTGAAATCTACATATTGCATAATTAATACATTTTTATTGGTTATAGTACGATTTATCAGGGAATATTTTCTCCCATTTCTATGGCCACGTTTGGGAGAAAATGACCTCTGAAGTACTCTAAATTACCATTTATCACTAAATTTAATTGTAATCTTTATTATCATTATTAGAATTGTTTGGTGTATAGTATTGGTATATTATATTTTTGATTGTGTGTACCAGTATCCATTTATTACCAGTCTTTTGCGTTTTGTGTTAATATATATATAATTTTTGTACATAAATAAATTTATATATTTATGTATTATAAGACAATTTTTGTGTATATGGTACGAAATCATACTGGCTAAAAGGACTCAAGGTATATTAATAAGTGGTGATCAAATTATTAAGGTGTCCAAATTATTGGTTCATTAAATATTTGCCGTATTTTAACGGCTGGAGGCACTGCAATATTTTATTTAAGGGAAAAGGACACCACCCTTCATAAGTAGAATAAATTCTTACATAAACCACAACAGTGTACAAGAATGGCTTTTGGATTCAAGGACATCATCTTTATGTACCTGAGTCTGTTCGGGTGGAAGCTCTCAAGTTGGTTCATGATTCCAAACTTGCTGGGCATTTTGGAGTTACTAAGACCTGAAGAACTGTTGTCACGTTCCTTTTGGTGGCCGGGGTACAAGAAGGATGTCAAACGCTATGTGGCCTCATGCTTGACCTGTGCACGCAATAAAACTCCCCGAGCCTCTCCTTTGGGGTTGCTTCAGCCACTCCCTGTTCCATCGAGACCATGGGGGTCTATTTCTATGGATTTTGTGGTGGATTTACCTCCCTCAAAAGGAATGATCACCATTTTGGTGGTGGTTGACCGTCTCACAAAAATGGCCCATTTTGTTCCAGTGAAGGGGGTGCCCACTGCTGAACAGACTGCAGAACTAATGGTTCGAGAAGTATTTAAACTGCATGGAATCCCTGATGATGTGGTGTCTGACAGAGGTGTGCAGTTTACTTCGAAATTTTGGAAAAGCTTTTGCTCAGCCTAGGGTGTTACAATCAATCTGTCCTCTGCTTTTCATCCCCAGTCTAATGGTCAGACTGAGAGAACTAATCAAACAATGGAACAGTATCTTCGATGCTTTGTCACTTATCTTCAGGATGACTGGGTGGACTGTCTTCCCACTGCAGAGTTTGCATACAACAATTCTAAACATAGTTCCACCTCTCAAAGTCCCTTTTTACTTAAACACCAGTTATCATCCAGTTTTTATTCCGGATCTCCCTATCACAACTCCAATTCCTGCTGTTACCAACAGACTAACAACATTGCAGGAGATTCAGGAGAAATTGATTGAGACTTTGAGGGAAGCTCAGGAATATTACAAAAAGACGGCTGACAGACACCGGAGAGCACTTCCTACGTTTCATGTGGGTGACAAAGTTTGGTTATCAACAAAGAATTTGAAGGTACATGTGCCATCTGCTAAGTTGGGTCAAAAGTTTGTGGGTCCTTTACAGATTTCTGCTCAGATCAACCCAGTTACCTTTCGCTTAAAACTTCCTGACAGTATGAAGATTCACCCGGTTTTTCATGTATCGCTTTTCAAACCATTTCACGACAATCCTTTTCTCTGGAAGAATTCTTCTACCTCCTCCACCTGTTGAGGTACAGGGCAAAGAAGAATATGTGGTGGAGAAGATTCTTGATTCTAGGATGTTTAGAGGAAAGTTGCAATATCTTGTCCAATGGGAAGGATATGGGCAAGAGGAAAATTCTTGGGACTAACAAGAGAATTCCACCAGAGGTTTCCACACAAGCCTGGTCCTAAGACGTCCAGGGGATGTCCTGTGAGTTGGGGAGTACTGTCAGAGCCTGGGATCGAACCTGGGACTTCTGCAGTGAGAGACAATGTTTCTTCTCACTGAGCCACCTGGAATTCTGGACAGCTCCCTTGACAATTCTTTGGATGATCCTGCCTTGGCCCTGTTTTCTCTTGAACCTTGAACTCCTTGCTCCTCCCATGAACTTCCTATATAAGCCATTCCTCTGCACTTCCTCTTTGCCAGATTATTGTGCCTTCCCAGCCAATATCCCGCTTACTGTTCCTGCTGCCGTCTTCATCTACATTATCGACCTTTGGCTTGCTACTGACTACGATTCTGCCTCATCCTATGTACTACCATTGGTGACCGACCCTTGGCGTGTGACTGACTCCGCTTCTGTTTTGATCCCTGAACTGTTTGATCCGCTTTTGGTTTCCAGCCTATTCATTCCCTGGTGGGGTGATACTGAGATCTGCGACCTGGCATTCACACGTAGCCAAATCCATCTCCACCATTAGGAGCTCTGGGGAAGACCGGTGGATGCTTAGACCCCACACCTCAGGTGAGCCTCTGTCATTCCCAGGGTGGGCCGCTGGTGTACCAATCCTGCTGGTTTCAGGTAAGCCTTACAACTGCTGTAGCAACTGGTCTCTGAACCTGACCCAGACTGTGACAGGTTCATTGGTAACATCAATCAAGGTTTCTTTGTGACCTCAATCAAGGTTCCTTAGTGACTTCAATCAATCAAGGTTCCTTGGTGACATCAATCAATCTATCAAGGTTCTTTGGTGAACTCAGATGATCTTGATCAGCTATCCTGATCAGTGTTTTCTCAGCACTAGCTTTTGAGGCCAGACCCTCCTGGACTGTATATGTGAGCCTAGCCTGGAATGTAACCATTGGGCACTGGGCTTTTCATCCTGGTGCTCTTCAGGCCAGGGTGTACTGTTTTAGTTAGCTGAGGAGTGCTTTCGGGTCCAGAGTTGTGCTGCGGTCACAGGTCTGATCCTGTCTTTGAAGAATCACTTAGTGAGCAGAGCCAGTTATGATAAAGCACTGGGAGCTACCTCATTGATGGCCACCATTTTTAAATTTCCCACCACTAAGAGTTAAGGCTGAGGAATCGAGTGCTGATGGCATTCACTGGGTGGAGCTCTGACTTCTCTTTCTCTCTATTCAACTTGGAGGAAGTATCATTCTGCCGTTGCTCTTGAAGCATCACATGGATCTCCATGCCTACACTTACTTAGTCACCCCCGGCCACCTGAAACCCTCAGCCCCAGCTGCCTGGGTTTATGAGACTTAAAACATTGCCTTACATTGGGCCTAGTTTAAATTATCACTGTGCAAACACAACATGTCTTCACTAAGACAGCCAGGACTGTCCCACTGCCAAGGATGAACTCAGTTTATAGTCCTAGAGTGCTTCCTTCCCAGAAGGAATTGACACCTGTAATTCAGAACCTTGAACCCCTATTGTCACTGGATCATCTTTATTGCAGTCTACCAAAGCTCTCTTGTGTGTGGCCAAGGTATCCCCCATGTCCACAGGGACCTCAGTCTTCACTTTGGGCTTTCTGGCTGTTTGTGCTCAGATACCGGGGCACTCTGCCCTCAAAGGCTCTAAATGGTCCCCTGCAGATTATGTCTGTGATTGGCCTAAAACTTCTATTCATGCTGGCCATGTTGACCTTGTCACTGTCTCTGAGAATTCCAACAGTCTACCTCTGGTTGGGGTCATTGCAGTCTCCTGAAGTGGACACAGATATACCGGGGTTGTTTCAAACCTTATAGATGTACTACCCATCAACTGGAGAATCAGCCTCTTGTTCCAGGCCTTGGGTTTTTTAAAGGTCACTGTTGGGCAAGGTTACTCATTTCCTTTAGGGCAGGGGTGTCAAACTGGTGGCCCTCCAGCTGTTACAAAACTACAAGTCCCATCATGCCTCTGCCTTTGAGAGTCATGCTTGTAACTGTCAATCTTGCAATGCCTCATGGGACTTGATGTTTGGCAACAGTTGGAGGGTCACCAGTTTGACACCTGTGCTTTAGGGTTTTAATTCCTCCTCTTGTAAGTCAGGATCAATCTCCCTCCCTCATCTTTCAGGGTGTGTAGGGTGCCAAGGGATTACACTCATAATTTACACTCCCTTTTTCAATTGTAACTCAGTCCTTGTCATCAACCCCTCATGCCTGGGAGCCTGAACTTGGGGCAAAACATCCAAATGGTCTCTCTAGACCAAGTACTTCCAGATAATACCTGTCTGCCTTTCTGTCTGAAAGGGACAGTTTATTCCCTTCACCATGAAAGTCTTCACTTGCAGGGGTGTCCCCATGTCTGGTGCTCCAATCTGTTTCCTGAGAACAGTTCCTGTCTCATCAAGCATCCCTTCAGTGACTTGGTACTCTGACCTGAGCTCCACTGGAAATCCCTCACGTGTTGAAGAGTCTTCCCCTATGGAACGGTCTGGGAGTTTTCCCTGTGACAGGTCTAGTGGCCTAGTCCCTATGCTGTACTGCACTGAGAGTGTTACGTTTCACTATGCTGTCCTCCTTGGAGATAAGAATTTGCCATCTGGTTCTCTTCTGATTCAGTACCTGAAAGCTGTTGATTTCCCACCTGGCAGGAAGATTTAATTGCTGGATGGCCCTGTGCTCTCCACATTGTCAGCAAGAAGATCATGCTTGGGTCCTGCTGATAGTTCCCCCAGCAGGTAGGGGGTCTGCCTGGAGACCTTTGTGGGACCTGGTCACTAGAGATGAGCGAAGAAATGAAAAATTCGATTCGGCTGATTCGGCGAATTCCAGTGTGAAATTCGATTCGATGCGAATTTCTCCGCTACGAAGATGACTTATTTAAAGGGTTTCTAGGCTTCAGAGAGCCTTTAAATTAGTGCAGAACACTGTACCTTTAATTTAAATGCCCTTGGAGATGAGGAAGGAGAAGGAGAAGGAGAAGGATGAGAAGAAGGAGAAGGATGAGAAGAAGGAGAAGGAGAAGGATGAGAAGAAGGAGAAGGATGAGAAGAAGGAGAAGGATGAGAAGAAGGAGAAGGAGAAGGATGAGAAGAAGGAGAAGGAGAAGGATGAGAAGAAGGAGAAGGAGAAGGATGAGAAGAAGGAGAAGGATGAGAAGAAGGAGAAGGATGAGAAGGAGAAGGATGAGAAGGAGAAGGATGAGAAGAAGAAGGCTGAGAATAAGGAGAAGGATGAGAAGAAGGAGAAGGAGAAGGATGAGAAGAAGGAGAAGGATGAGAAGAAGGAGAAGGAGAAGGATGAGAAGAAAGAGAAGGATGAGAAGGAGAAGGATGAGAAGAAGAAGGATGAGAAGAAGAAGGATGAGAAGAAGGAAAAGGATGAGAAGAAGAAGGATGAGAAGAAGGAGAAGGATGAGAAGAAGGAGAAGGAAGAGAAGAAGGAGAAGGAGAAGGATGAGAAGGAGAAGGATGAGAAGAAGGAGAAGGATGAGAAGAAGGAGAAGGATGAGAAGAAGGAGAAGGAGAAGGATGAGAAGAAGGAGAAGGATGAGAAGAAGAAGGATGAGAAGAAGGATGAGAAGGATGAGAAGAAGGAGAAGGATGAGAAGAAGGAGAATGATGAGAAGAAGGAGAAGAAGGAGAAGGATGAGAAGAAGGAGAAGGATGAGAAGAAGGAGAAGGATGAGAAGAAGGAGAAGGATGAGAAGAAGGAGAAGGAGAAGGATGAGAAGAAAAAGGATGAGGAGAAGGAGAAGGATGAGAAGAAGGAGAAGGATGAGAAGGAGAAGGATGAGAAGAAGGAGAAGGAGAAGGATGAGAAGAAGGAGAAGGATGAGAAGAAGGAGAAGGATGAGAAGGAGAAGGAGAAGGATGAGAAGGAGAAGGATGAGAAGAAGGAGAAGGAGAAGGATGAGAAGAAGGAGAAGGAGAAGGATGAGAAGAAGGAGAAGGATGAGAAGAAGGATGAGCAGAAGGAGAAGGATGAGAAGAAGGAGAAGGATGAGAAGAAGGAGAAGGATGAGAAGAAGGATGAGAAGAAGGAGAAGGATGAGAAGAAGGACAGTTCTGTGACAGTTTCTGTCTATTTCTGACAGTTCTGGGACATTCACTCCATACAGCGGTTTCAACCGCTGTATGGAGGGAATGTCATAGAACTGTCAGAAATAGACTATTAATGACAGTTCTGGGACTGTCCTTCCATGCAGCGGTTGAAACATTGTATGTATTTGTTTCCATAAATGGATCCATTTATGGAAACAAATACATACAATGTTTCAACCGCTGCATGGAAGGACAGTCCCAGAACTGTCATTAATAGTCTATTTCTGACAGTTCCATGACATTCCCTCCATACAGCGGTTAAAACAGCTGTATGCAGTGAATGTCCCAGAACTGTCATAAATAGTCTATTTCTGATAGATCTGGGACATTCACTCCATACAGCTGTTTTAACCGCTGTATGGAGGGAATGTCATGGAACTGTCAGAAATAGACTATTAATGACAGTTCTGGGACTGTCCTTCCATGCAGCGGTTGAAACATTGTATGTATTTGTTTCCATAAATGGATCCATTTATGGAAACAAATACATACAATGTTTCAACCGCTGCATTGAAGGACAGTCCCAGAACTGTCATTAATAGTCTATTTCTGACAGTTCCATGACATTCCCTCCATACAGCGGTTAAAACAGCTGTATGCAGTGAATGTCCCAGAACTGTCATAAATAGTCTATTTCTGATAGATCTGGGACATTCACTCCATACAGCTGTTTTAACCGCTGTATGGAGGGAATGTCATGGAACTGTCAGAAATAGACTATTAATGACAGTTGTGGGACTGTCCTTCCATACAGCGGTTGAAACATTGTATGTATTTGTTTCCATAAATGGATCCATTTATGGAAACAAATACATACAATGTTTCAACCGCTGCATGGAAGGACAGTCCCAGAACTGTCATTAATAGTCTATTTCTGACAGTTCCATGACATTCCCTCCATACAGCGGTTAAAACAGCTGTATGCAGTGAATGTCCCAGAACTGTCATAAATAGTCTATTTCTGATAGATCTGGGACATTCACTCCATACAGCTGTTTTAACCGCTGTATGGAGGGAATGTCATGGAACTGTCAGAAATAGACTATTAATGACAGTTCTGGGACTGTCCTTCCATGCAGCGGTTGAAACATTGTATGTATTTGTTTCCATAAATGGATCCATTTATGGAAACAAATACATACAATGTTTCAACCGCTGCATTGAAGGACAGTCCCAGAACTGTCATTAATAGTCTATTTCTGACAGTTCCATGACATTCCCTCCATACAGCGGTTAAAACAGCTGTATGCAGTGAATGTCCCAGAACTGTCATAAATAGTCTATTTCTGATAGATCTGGGACATTCACTCCATACAGCTGTTTTAACCGCTGTATGGAGGGAATGTCATGGAACTGTCAGAAATAGACTATTAATGACAGTTCTGGGACATTCACTGCATACAGCTGTTTTAACCGCTGTATGGAGGGAATGTCATGGAACTGTCAGAAATAGACTATTAATGACAGTTCTGGGACTGTCCTTCAATGCAGCGGTTGAAACATTGTATGTATTTGTTTCCATAAATGGATCCATTTATGGAAACAAATACATACAATGTTTCAACCGCTGCATGGAAGGACAGTCCCAGAACTGTCATTAATAGTCTATTTCTGACAGTTCCATGACATTCCCTCCATACAGCGGTTAAAACAGCTGTATGCAGTGAATGTCCCAGAACTGTCATAAATAGTCTATTTCTGATAGATCTGGGACATTCACTCCATACAGCTGTTTTAACCGCTGTATGGAGGGAATGTCATGGAACTGTCAGAAATAGACTATTAATGACAGTTGTGGGACTGTCCTTCCATACAGCGGTTGAAACATTGTATGTATTTGTTTCCATAAATGGATCCATTTATGGAAACAAATACATACAATGTTTCAACCGCTGCATTGAAGGACAGTCCCAGAACTGTCATTAATAGTCTATTTCTGACAGTTCCATGACATTCCCTCCATACAGCGGTTAAAACAGCTGTATGCAGTGAATGTCCCAGAACTGTCATAAATAGTCTATTTCTGACAGTTCTGGGACATTCACTCCATACAGCGGTTTCCGGCAAAAAGTGTATGTGCAGAGTTCCTCTATTCTGCAGATACACTTAGAGGAGCTCTGCAGATACACTTAGAGGAGCTCTGCACATACACTTTTTTCCGGTTTGGAATTATTCTTATTTTCATCCTACTTCTTCTTCTTCTTCTTCATCCTCATCCTCATCCTCTTCTTCTTCTGAGGATGAGGATGAAGAAGAAGAAGAAGAAGAAGAAGAAGTAGGATGAAAATAAGATTAATTCCAAGCCGGCAAAAAGTGTATGTGCAGAGCTCCTCTAAGTGTATCTGCAGAGCTCCTCTAAGTGTATCTGCAGAATAGAGGAACTCTGCACATACACTTTTTGCCGGCTTGGAATTATTCTTCTTTTCATCCTACTTCTTCTTCTTCTTCTTCTTCATCCTCATCCTCAGAAGAAGAGGATGAGGATGAGGATGAGGATGAGGAAGAAGAAGAAGAATGAAAAGAAGAATAATTCCAAGCCGGCAAAAAGTGTATGTGCAGAGTTCCTCTATTTCTGACAGTTCTCTCACAGCTTCTTCACATGTACAGCGGTTGAAATATCTGTATCCTAAATGGAAACTAATAGATACAAATTGTATCTATTAGTTTCCATTTAGGATACAGATGTTTCAACCGCTGTACATGTGAAGAAGCTGTGAGAGAACTGTCAGAAATAGAGGAACTCTGCACATACACTTTTTGCCGGCTTGGAATTATTCTTCTTTTCATCCTACTTCTTCTTCTTCTTCTTCTTCTTCTTCTTCTTCTTCATCCTCATCCTCATCCTCTTCTTCTGAGGATGAAGAAGAAGAAGAAGTAGGATGAAAAGAAGAATAATTCCAAGCCGGCAAAAAGTGTATGTGCAGAGTTCCTCTATTTCTGACAGTTCTCTCACAACTTCTTCACATGTACAGTGGTTGAAACATCTGTATCCTAAATGTAAACTAATAGATACAATGTTTCAACCGCTAAACATGTGTTCCTTCTGTCAGAGAACTGTCAGAAATAGCGGAGCTCACTGCAGGGACACTTTTGCCGGCTGATCGGGAAATGTTCGATTCGCGCACCCGAAGTAGGCAAAATTTCGGTTTCGACACGAATCGAATATTTCCTGAAATTCGACTCGAATTCCGGTTCGCCTAGTTCGATTCGCTCATCTCTACTGGTCACTGGAGCTTAAGTTCTCATTTGATGACCGATGTGCAGTTCCTCCAGACTCCTTCCATTGCTCCTGTTCCTAATCAGGTAGACAATCTAGGATCCCTTCCCCCTTCCCCTCTCCTCAGCTGAGGATGCTTTGTTGGACCATGCTCCGTGATTAGATGTCGGCAGTTTTGCTTGGAGGCAGCGGTGGGTGTTTAGGCACATGGGTCCCTGTGCATCCTTATGACCTGCTGGTGTTTTGTGCACCATATGGGTTGTGCCATATTTCTTCTCTCTGCTTACCCCTGTGGAGGTGTCTTGGCACTTTTTCCTCTTCTAGTCAAGCCCTTAGGTACCCTTAGGGTTCTTTCCTAACAGCCTTCAAGAGCTGGCTGGCTGTCTGATATGAAGGATGGGACATTCTGGGTAGTCTGTCTCTCTCTCTGATATGAAGGATGGGACATTCTGGGTAGTCTGACTCTCTCTGATATGAAGGACGGGACATTCTTGTTGTGGTGGTTTATGTAAGGATATATATTATTTATAAAGGGCGTGTCCCTTTCCCTTAGATGAAATATTACAGTGCCTCCAGCCGTTAAAATACGGCAAATATTTAGTAAACCAATAATTTGGACACCTTGATAATTTGATCACCACTTATTATTATACCTTGAATTCTTTTAGCCAATATGATTTCGTACCATACACACAAAATTTGCCTTATAATAGATAAATATAAAAATTTATTTATGTACAAAAATTATATATATATTAACACAAAACACAAAAGACTGGTGATAAATGAATATTGGTACACACAATCAAAAATATATCCTACCAATGTAAGACACACTAATAATGTCTCTAACTAATTACATCAATCACAAATTTAAATGATATGATATTTATTAAATTTATTAATAATTAATAATTTCGAATATCTCAAAGGTTATATTCTTACATGCCGTGGCCATAGGCTTGCAAGAAGTAAGCCCTTGATATATGATACTCTGGTTATTAATATTCAATAAATTATGAAATATGGAAAAATTTATAATATGGCAATCAACAATTTTTTTTTTTAACAGTAACACAGTATCTGACTACATATATCTAACTATCCAATATTGTTGTAATACACTACGGTAATTTTTATGATTCTACACAACAGAGAAAGTAATGAATACAAATCAAATAAACATCTCACCACACCCGGACGTCAGACTAGGCAACTCTCCCGTGGATTTAGCTGGCAGTGGAACGCCTTTAGACTGATATATAGGCAAGTGATAGATTCAATAGGGGAGAATGTAGGAAGTTATAAGTTTTGAGGTTTAAAGTTTTAGGAAGTTTGAAAAGATGGAAGGGTAGTTATTCAGCAGAGATCTTCTTCAGATGTCAGGTCTTTCCATGAGGTCTTTATGAGGGTTTTTCTTCTTTTCATCAGCTCTCCCTATGTCAAAACACATGGGCTTTTTATATCCACTAGTCCATTGTTCTAAGATACCTTCCCACCAGGCTTCCTGATTGGCTAGTTGAGAAATGTGTGTACATAAGCTATTTCTCACCTGCCCGCCAGGTGGCGGTCATGTATCACAGAACAATGTGAGTATTTGAGATGACTCATATCTTGGGTGGAATCTTCAGGTAATTTCAGGAATAAAATATACGGCTCTTTCCAGATATAGCAGTGATCATACCTATATTATTCTAAATAGGGACCATGGAATATAGGTGTATATTCAGTTATTCCTATTTGAAATACCATCCTGTTTGTTTCCTGATAAGACATGTAACTAATGCTAGTTTATAATACATCTTACTTCCCATCATCTCAATACTCAAGTTAGTGATATATATAGTTCCCATTGCTGAGTATTTAATGGTGTTTTAAAGTCTATGACATCTTATTTATAATCTGTTTCTGTAGTACATTTTTGTAATGATATACAGTGAACTTTTAGACTTAAATGTCCTGAATTTCACCTCTTGGTTTCAGCATCAACATTTCCTCTGTGTAGGGAAAAAAAATTCTCTGTTTGCCTAGCCCTTGTATTGGACTCATGGTAAACAATTGTTAATGCTTTCACCCTTGGTGAACAATAGTAGATGGTAATAGTTTTAGAGGTTTGTTGGTTCATCACACTCTACAGGTTTTGGTTAAGCTTTCAAACAGTTGAGTTCCCGTCTCATTATTGTTGAAATGTTTACAAGTCAGAGTCCTATTTGTTTGACTTTCTGTAGGTGCATTCTTCTCACTTCCATATACAAATAGTCCTTGTTGACAGTTTAAACAGTCCCATTGTCTTGGAAAAGTCTTAATTCCCCGTTCTCTTCAGTTCTTTAACTAGAATTCTTGAAGGTTCAACCAAGACAAAATTAACTCTTAACATACGGTTCTGCTGAGCTGTTTGCTATATAACATTATGTCTTGATAAAAGTCATATTCTTGAGACATGATTCAAAAGCCCACAACAAAATCCCCCTTTGTTTTTGGGGTATAGGCACGCGTAGAGGGGTGTCTGTATCGAAAAAACATGAGTGAGGCTTTTGGCTAGAGTGATTGTTCGTCTTCTCCGGTGAAGGGAATGAAATAATAAAAAAAATTTCCGATAACAAAATGGCAGCGGTAATGCTGGTTGTTCCTCAACTTGACTCGGCGTCTTTAGATGGACACTTCCGATGACGATCCTGGTCTTGTGATGAGGCCGGCCTGGCCTGGCACATCCACCTTGGGGTCCATGGGTCCTCCGCACGACAGGTCTCTTAGACGGTCTCCTAGGCGGGTTTTTTCCTCTGGACTGGCCCTTGGTGGCCTGGGACATCAGGTTATCGTCTCCGGATCGATCTCTGGCATCTGGTCTTTCCCACAGGACATTATAGCTTCCTTCTAGGGTCTGGTCATTGACACCTCCGATCGCCGGTCTGGTCATAGTCTGGGCCTTCCTTTCTAAATTATCAAAATGAACAGTTTGAGTAATGGATATACATAAAATTATGTTACTGGATCCTGTAAGGCAAAATATGAATTATATGTTTAAAGGAAGTTTAAGAATGATCTCAATATCTCCAGATAGGAATTGGTGGGTTTAGTCTTCCAACAACTGCAATTGAGACTTCGGATGGCAAGCACGTAATTGATTGATGTGCACCCATCTATCACTGATTTCACCATACCGTGTCACCTGTAATTTATATGCGACCGGAGAGATTTTATCAATGATAGAGAACGGACCTTTCCAAGATGGAAGGAATTTCCGTTCCTTGATCTGGTCTCTTGCAAAGTTGTATAGATAGACCTTGTCACCAATCTCATATTCCTTCTTGGAGGTTTTGAGATCATAGTATGTCTTAGCACTAGTTGCAGCTCTTTCCAAATTTCACTGGGCAAAGGCAAAAGCATATTGCAGATGTTTACGTAAATCCTCTATGTACTGGTGTGTGGTGGTAGCATTGATCAAATTTTGATCTGTAGTGCGATACAATAAGTGCTGGGGCAGTACCATCCGTCTACCTGTCATCAGTTCAAAAGATGACATTTTTGTAACTGTATTCGGAGTAGCCCTCAACGCCATCAGGACCAGCGGGAGCTTGACATCCCAATCTTTGCCTGTTTCCTTAACAAATTTCTTAAGGACATTAACGATGGTCTGATTGTATCGTTCTACACCACCACTAGAGGCTGGCCGATAGGCGATATGCAATTTCCTTTTAACCCCCAAAATTTTCCACAATTTGGCCATCACTTCGCTAGTGAAGTGCGATCCTCTATCAGACTCTATCCTCTGAGGTAAACCAAAACGAGAAAATACATGATTTATTAGCAATGCAGCACATGTCTCGGAGCTATTATTTGGTGCTGGTATACATTCGACATACTTGGTGAATAAACATGTAACTGTTAACATATACCGATTTCCTCGTGAAGATTTTGTTACTGGCCCAATAAAATCCATCTGAAGGTCTGACCAAGGCATACATATCCCCCTCTTCTGGAGAGGTGCTCTGTGAGTTGGCTTGGTAGGTTGAAATTGGGGACATATTAGGCAACCTTGGCAGTATTCCTTCACATCACGTAACATATGAGGCCAGTAGGCATAATCCCGCAGGATCTCATACGTGATCTTTTCCCCACGATGACCGGAAGTGGGAGCATCATGGGCATGCTGTAGCATCAAACCTCTAAATTTAAGTGGGACGACCCATTGTTGTACGCCACCCTTCGAGGTTCGTATCAACAATCCCTGGTATAAAGAGAATTGGGATTTGGATTTCATTAAGATACGTAAATCCTCCTTCCCACTACATACTTCCTTATTTATGGGATTTTGGTTGGGATCTTCTATATGACTATAAAACAAGCCAATTATTGGGTCTTCTTTTTGGGCAGTAATTAAATCCTCACTAGGAGAATCGTGACTCCACTGTAATGCATTCGGATCACCAGCTGTTCTGGCCTGTTGCCTGGTGACAGCTTCAACCTGTACGGTACCTAAAAATTGGTCAATGTCTAACAGTTCACCGGTGATTGCCCCTTCCTTGGCTAGAGAATCGGCCAGATCGTTCCCTTCTTTCTCGGCACCTAGAACCTTGGAGTGGCCTTTGGTCTTCTTGAAGTGCAGGGTGAGATCATTGGACCTTACCAGTTCATCGATGTGACAAAAGAGCTTACCATGTTTCACGGGTTTGTGATTACTCTTGTTCATGTTGTTTCGCTTCCACCTAGGAAAATACTCCACAAAACTATTCCTGACATAATTGGAATCGGTTATGATGGCACACTCTTTAATGTTGAACTCTATAGCCATCTCAACTGCTCTAAGAATTGCAGTAAGTTCAGCAACCTGACTGCTTTTTGGTCCAAGTTTGTATCCCACAGAAATTGGGGTGACACCTTGGGTCCAAACGATTCCAATACCTGCCACTAGTTGGAGCTGTTCCCCATCCTTGTGATGAAAAGCACAACCATCCACATATACACACGGCAGCTGTTTACAGTATTCTTCATCGTAAACCTTGTAAGGAGAGAACAGTTGTTCTTCCAGAAAGTCAGTGTCCGGGCCCTCCATAGCAGGCGTAGTTGCGGAACAATCATGGAGCTCGGCTAGGCCCTGGGCTACTGGACTTTCCTTGTTCTGTTTGTACCGAATTTCAAGAGGCCACCCTTGCAAAGACAAAGTCCAAGCAGTGATGCGGCTATTAGACACATTTCCTCCCTTGATACGTTCACTCTTTAAATACTGTAAAGGCTGGTGTGCCGTTTCAACAATGATTCTCTCTCCCTGAATGTAACTGCAAAAATTCTGTAATGCCCACACGGTGGACAATAGAGCTTTTTCACAGTCACTGAACTTTACTTCAACCGGGGACAAAGTTTTACTGGCATAGGCAATCACCTTACTGACATCATCATGTTTCTGGTAAAGAACAGAACTCATACTTACCTGCGTAAACCCTGTCTCTAGATAGAAATTTTTACCCCCTTCGGGATATCCGAGACACGGAGCTTGTGTGAGACGTTCCTTTAATTCCTTCATGGCGTCCTCCTGTTTCTTACCCCACGACCATTCGACATCCTTCTTCAGTAGGTGAAGCAGTGGCTTGCTTATCTCAGCGTAATTGTCAATAAACTTACGCGAGTAGTTTACCATACCTAGGAATGATCTCAATTCTTTAAGGTTAGTAGGGACTTTACAGTTCAGAACCGCCTCAACTTTCTTCTTTTGTGGGTTCAAACCTTCAGCAGTAACTTCATGGCCTAGGAAGTTTACCTTCGTGCGACACCACTGGGCTTTTTGTAAGGATAGTTTAACTCCTGCTGCTTTTTATTGGCCCAGGACATGCCGAAGTTCTGTAATATGTTTGGTCATATCTGTACTTTTGATCAGGATATCGTCCACATATGCCAACGTCCCCCTTTCGAAGGCGTCTGGCATGGCCTTGTGCATGAACACAGCAAATTCATGTCCGGAATTTATGAATCCGAAAGGCATTCGTACCCAACAATATTGTCGATTCCCAAAACTGAAGGCCAGTTTGTATTGGTCTTCCTCACTCACCTTTATGGTCCAATACCCCTGTGCACAATCCAAAGCTGTGAAAACTTGGGATCCTTGGAGCTGGGCGAGACACTGGTCTATGTATGGGACAGGCCATCCTGACATGTACACACGTTTGTTTAGCTGACGGAGATCAGCGCACAAACGCCATTGTCCATTGGGTTTTAAAATACCCAGGATCGGGTGGTTGTAGGAGCTGTGGATGGGCCTAATTATACCCCTTTCATGTAACTTCCTGATAATCTCAGCTAGAGATTCATAGGAAGCTAATGGTAACCTATACTGTCTTACGAATACTGGTGGGGCATCTGGATCTGTTTGGATCCTAGCGATGTGTAGGTCAGTAGTCCCACAATCGTAAGAATCCTTGGCAAAGATCTCTTGGAATTCAAGGAGAAGCTCTCGGAGCAATTGTCGGTCGAGATCACTGGCACACGCGTCGGCGAGGGCCACCATCTCTTCCACTAACTCCTTGAATCCAGGAAAGCTTTCCGGCTGACCTATCTCATATGCCTCTTCAAGTTTCGTGGTGAGGTCATTGGGTATGTGATGTGTGTGTGTGTTCTCCTGCCATCCAGGTTCTTTGGGGTACTCTTGTTCTTTGATTGGGTGATCAAAGACAATTGATGTCTCTTCGATTCGACAGGTGCCATCTTTAGAATCGAATGGATAAATGGACTCTATGGTGAAAATACCCTCTGGTAATGAATGGAATGTTTGTTCAATTAATTGTTCCTCCGACAAATATTCATCGGGGATGAGTCCAATCACCTGGTTAGTAACCCCAAAGGTATAATATTCAGTCTCTACCGCTAGACCAATAAGGGTCTCTTTGGGTAAGACGGTGTCCTGATTGGACAGATTATGTACGTAAATGTACATCGGGGATTGATGTGTGTTGACTAGGGGCGTGTGTGTAATGTTCAGTCCCTCCCCCTGCATTTTATGGGAGAGGCATACTAATGCATCTGACCCCTTCAGTCTATGTCCCTTTTTAACTTGGATGGGGAGTATGAAATTATTTATGCCCTTAGGAATTGTAATCTTTTGGGCTACCTGGACTTCAACAGCATAAGGCATCTGTTGCTGGGATTTTAAAGCTAAGTCCAGATTTTGGTATTTTTCGGGGTCCCCCTTTAGTCGACTCCATAAACAGTCATTAATTAGGTCGACTTGCATTGCAAAGCGATGTAATACATCGTTGCCAAAATAAATTTTAGTTTGGGGATTATCCAAGACTAGGAACACATGGGTGGCTGTTTTGTTTCCTACAGTGACGTTTAAGAGACACCTAGCCATTGAATTGTAATCATCAGAGTCATCAAGGGAGTCTGAAATCCAATGACGCTGAGGTGTGGAGAAACGGATCATTTCCATTTCGGTCAGGTGTTTTATCAACCCATGGCTTACAAAGCTGTGTTCCTGTCTCAAATCTAGTTTGGCATATTTTGACCTATTAAGACCATTTATCCGGATGGGGATAAACAAGTCGCTGTTAACCCTTTCAATACCTGTCAAGAATTGGGTGTGATCTCCCCCTTTTCTTGGTTTATCCTCCTGATGAAAAGATATCGTAAGGATGTCATCTTGGAGGGAAATATCTTTGATTTTATCTTGGGGAATTCTAAAAATGTGTTCCTCATCTCTTCTGATAGGGTTACAGTCATCAGGTTTGATAACCGTTACATCAGGAAGTTGGCTGTTCCTGAAATGGATTTCTAATGATCCAGGCCTTTCTTCCACCAGGTGGCAGTGTTGTCGGGAATGGGGAGTTTTAAGTTTCCCATATTTAATTGGGGTATTTACCTGTGACCACAGGACTTGGTTCACACAATCAACTATGGTGTTCAGCCTTTTTAGGAAGTCCATCCCAATTATCATGTGGTGCTGTGATATGCTAGCAATGATGATGGGGTGTCTCAGTTCCTTATTACCCAGTTTCAGTTTAAGCCAGGCGGTACCCATGACTTGTAAAGGGTCTCCACCTACACCAATCAATGAGCTGTCAAAACTTTTAAGTCTTGGCTTGGTGGGCATGACATTCGCCACTTTGTCAAAATGCTCCTGTGACATGATGGTTGCTTGGGATCCAGTGTCTATTAAGCCGACAATCGAAAGATCACTGGCATCCTGCACCTGCACCGTGGCATAATATCTCCCATCAGATTCAGTCAGCTCACACATGAAATTAGTGTGGTTGAAGATCTGTGGGCCCTTCAATAACATATGACTGGCTCTTATCTCACCGCATGTGGTGGACACATTACCCTTATCCTCCCTGGTGGGATTCTTGGACTGTCTCAAGACAGAAGCACAACTAGAAGTTGGTGCTCCGTCTGGCTTGTCAATCCCGACGACTTCCGATGCCGCGACTATATTAGGGGCAATAGATGGACACTGAAAAACAGGAGAATCATTAATAACCAACAACTGGTCCCCCTTTGCCTGAGAACTAGCTTCTCCATTAGTAGGCGTGTCAGGGACGGGGCACACATCTCCTGTCATTTGACTCAGTGTCCTCCCCTGTTGGTTTAAGGCTTGGTTGCCTGTTAATTCTGTGACCCTTGGTTGGTCACAGGAGCTGCTCCTAAAAAAGGATTGGATGGAAATTGAGTGACAAGCCTGTCCATCTGTTCAGCCATTTTGCTGACCTGTGCCTCTATTTGTCCAATACGCTCAGAGGAGTCATTCTGTTGATTCTCCCTCTTCTTATACTTGCGCTTGTATTTTGGACGAGACTGGTAATGAGACTCAGAGTCAGAACTACTGCTCTGGTCCCGACGCCATTGTTCTCTCTGAGGTTTTGGGGTCTCCCTGTTATTAAAGGGAGCCTGGGGTACCGTATCCCCCCTTTGAGCCTGAGGGTGTTCTTGGCGTGGAGGAAATCTTTGGAAATCGGAGTTTTTATTAAAATTGGGATTCTTATTGTAATTATGGTTCCTGTTGAAATTGGGGTTCCCATAAAAATTCCCATGTTGGTTTTGGCGAGGATAATAGAACCTCTGAGGATACCATTGCCTCCTTTGATTTTCATCACTGTACTGGCCCTTACCATACTTTTTATTCCTCTCACTTCCACTACCGTAGTTCCCTGGCTTTTGCCTATCCTTTCTCACCCACTGGTTTTGGGGTGCAAAGTTATGGACCTCCTTCACTTGCTGGGTTTGAGGTGCAAATCTAGGGGAACCATTGGTTTTACCCCCACGGACTACTTCCGCATATGATTTCTTCTCTGCCTGCACATTTGGATTTGGAGGGGAAACGGTAGTGGCTGCTACTATCTTGGGGCTATTTTTAGGTTCTCTTTTTATCCCGCCCTCACTGGACTGTTGGATCGAGAATAAATAGTCACTCTCTCTCACCAACCAATCAAGAGAGCATCCCTTTCTGTAATCCTTTGCAAGTCCCAATTTTATGTAAGCAGGTAATGCTTCATAGAATAGTGTCTTGAATTCTGGCTGGTTAGGATTGGGATCCTTTTCAGCCAGGAAATAGGCATTTCTGAGGACAGCCAGAAATTCTGCAGGGCTTTGGTGAGGACCACACTTTAAATTGTAGGCCGCAGCCTTGGCAGAGGTTACAGTTTTATAAGGCCCAAATTCCATGTGGCACTTATGTTTAACCTCTCTCCAGGACTGATTGGAATAGGCCCTCAAGGTCTCAAAGAATTGCCGGTATTTCTCCTCAAACACCCATGGCAGCAATTCTATTTTGGTGTGGTCATCTCTAATGCCCAGAATCTCTAACGTCTGTTCATATGTTTTCATGTGTTCGGTGATTTCAAGGGACCCTTTCTTAGAAAACATAGGAACAGTGTCCTTCAGGAACTTAATGACCTTTGGGGTGTCATATCTCCTGAATGACCCCTGGGATTTCCCTTCCTGCCTATATGAAACCTCATATTTTTCTTCAGAGCGCTCTGGAGTGTATCTTGACAGCTTAGGAGGTGACCTATATTCTGACCCTGCCTCACTATCAGATACTTCGCTGTGATGCGGGTATCTCCGCTCATCAGCCTCCTGCTTGCCTGGGTTGGTCCGGTTTCGGACCCCAGAATTTATTTGGGCCGTCAACCTCATGATCTGCTCCTCCAGAGTTTTCTGCTCAGATTTTATCAAGGTAAGTTCTGACTGGTCATGCTTATCCCCTGGGTGAACTTTAATTTTGACAGGAGATAACCTCTCTGATCTGAAGTACTCCACCTCATCTTTTAAGTCCTGATACTTCTCTTGAAGTTGTTTTAACTCCTGAAAGTTTCTTTCATACAGGTCCTGAGCACTTCGAAAGTCTCCGACCAATCTATCATAATGTTTCTCGGATTCGTCTAAACGAATACCGGCATGACCAAGCTTCCCTTTCAAAGACTCAATGTCCTGATTTTTGCTTTCTAACAAGAGGCGGGCCTCTGACAACTCTTCCCTTAGAGTCATGGTCCGCTGGGCAGCTCCAGCGGTCATGAACCATAACATGGGCCAAGCTTCTAGGAGAAGTCTGTCACGGCCTCTATCACTTTCTGTTCCAGCAAATGCCATTAAAAACCCAACAACCTGGCCCTTTTGGTTAAACAGGTCCTCAAAGGTGCTCATGGCCTGCTCTTTTTCTTCATCCACAAATTCATTATTACTATCCCCCAAATTCAATCTCTTGCGGAGATAATTTATTACTTCATTTTCAACATACTTCTGCCAAGCACCGGCAGCTTTCCGAGCTGGCTTCATAACTTCCTGCTCAATGCCTTGAGCCGCCATATTTTCCTCGTTATGCTTGGAAGAGGTGGATCCGTGATTACTGGATGCCATTTTGATACAAAATATATGTTTGATAACGTGTACAAATATACAATCACCAGTGCGTTTTGTGTTATGGTACGATTTCTATGGATCTCAGCAGTGCCTCCAAATTTATGTTGTGGTGGTTTATGTAAGGATATATATTATTTATAAAGGGCGTGTCCCTTTCCCTTAGATGAAATATTACAGTGCCTCCAGCCGTTAAAATACGGCAAATATTTAGTAAACCAATAATTTGGACACCTTGATAATTTGATCACCACTTATTATTATACCTTGAATTCTTTTAGCCAATATGATTTCGTACCATACACACAAAATTTGCCTTATAATAGATAAATATAAAAATTTATTTATGTACAAAAATTATATATATATTAACACAAAACACAAAAGACTGGTGATAAATGAATATTGGTACACACAATCAAAAATATATCCTACCAATGTAAGACACACTAATAATGTCTCTAACTAATTACATCAATCACAAATTTAAATGATATGATATTTATTAAATTTATTAATAATTAATAATTTCGAATATCTCAAAGGTTATATTCTTACATGCCGTGGCCATAGGCTTGCAAGAAGTAAGCCCTTGATATATGATACTCTGGTTATTAATATTCAATAAATTATGAAATATGGAAAAATTTATAATATGGCAATCAACAATTTTTTTTTTTAACAGTAACACAGTATCTGACTACATATATCTAACTATCCAATATTGTTGTAATACACTACGGTAATTTTTATGATTCTACACAACAGAGAAAGTAATGAATACAAATCAAATAAACATCTCACCACACCCGGACGTCAGACTAGGCAACTCTCCCGTGGATTTAGCTGGCAGTGGAACGCCTTTAGACTGATATATAGGCAAGTGATAGATTCAATAGGGGAGAATGTAGGAAGTTATAAGTTTTGAGGTTTAAAGTTTTAGGAAGTTTGAAAAGATGGAAGGGTAGTTATTCAGCAGAGATCTTCTTCAGATGTCAGGTCTTTCCATGAGGTCTTTATGAGGGTTTTTCTTCTTTTCATCAGCTCTCCCTATGTCAAAACACATGGGCTTTTTATATCCACTAGTCCATTGTTCTAAGATACCTTCCCACCAGGCTTCCTGATTGGCTAGTTGAGAAATGTGTGTACATAAGCTATTTCTCACCTGCCCGCCAGGTGGCGGTCATGTATCACAGAACAATGTGAGTATTTGAGATGACTCATATCTTGGGTGGAATCTTCAGGTAATTTCAGGAATAAAATATACGGCTCTTTCCAGATATAGCAGTGATCATACCTATATTATTCTAAATAGGGACCATGGAATATAGGTGTATATTCAGTTATTCCTATTTGAAATACCATCCTGTTTGTTTCCTGATAAGACATGTAACTAATGCTAGTTTATAATACATCTTACTTCCCATCATCTCAATACTCAAGTTAGTGATATATATAGTTCCCATTGCTGAGTATTTAATGGTGTTTTAAAGTCTATGACATCTTATTTATAATCTGTTTCTGTAGTACATTTTTGTAATGATATACAGTGAACTTTTAGACTTAAATGTCCTGAATTTCACCTCTTGGTTTCAGCATCAACATTTCCTCTGTGTAGGGAAAAAAAATTCTCTGTTTGCCTAGCCCTTGTATTGGACTCATGGTAAACAATTGTTAATGCTTTCACCCTTGGTGAACAATAGTAGATGGTAATAGTTTTAGAGGTTTGTTGGTTCATCACACTCTACAGGTTTTGGTTAAGCTTTCAAACAGTTGAGTTCCCGTCTCATTATTGTTGAAATGTTTACAAGTCAGAGTCCTATTTGTTTGACTTTCTGTAGGTGCATTCTTCTCACTTCCATATACAAATAGTCCTTGTTGACAGTTTAAACAGTCCCATTGTCTTGGAAAAGTCTTAATTCCCCGTTCTCTTCAGTTCTTTAACTAGAATTCTTGAAGGTTCAACCAAGACAAAATTAACTCTTAACATACGGTTCTGCTGAGCTGTTTGCTATATAACATTATGTCTTGAGAAGAGTCATATTCTTGAGACATGATTCAAAAGCCCACAACATTCTGGGTAGTCTGCCTCGGCCTCTGATATGAAGGATGGGACATTCTGAGTAGTATGTCTCTCTCTGATAGGAAGGATGGGACATTCTGGGTAGTCTGTCTCATTCTCTGATATGAAGGATGGGACATTCTGGGTAGTCTGTCTCATTCTCTGATATGAAGGATGGGACATTCTGGGTAGTCTGTCTCTCTCTCTGATATGAAGGACGGGACATTCTGGGTAGTCTGTCTCTCTCTGATATGAAGGACGGGACATTCTGGGTAGTCTGTCTCTCTCTGATAGTAAGGATGGGAGATTCTGGGTAGTCAGTCTCTCTCTGATATGAAGGATTGGACATTCTTGGTAGTCTGTCTCTCTCTCTCTCTCTCTCTCTCTCTCTGATATAAAGGACGGGACATTCTGGGTAGTCTGTCTCTCTCTCTCTCTGATATAAAGGACGGGATATTCTGGGTATTCTGTCTCGGTCTCTCATATGAAGGACGGGACATTCTGGGTAATCTGTCTCGGTCTCTGATAGAAACGATGGGACATTCTGGGTAGTCTGTCTCTCTCTCTCTCTGATATGAAGGATGGCATATTCTGGGTAGTCTGTCTCTCTCTGATATGAAGGACAGAACATTCTGGGTAGTCTGTCTCTCTCTGATATGAAGGACGGGACATTCTGGGTAGTCTGTCTCTCTCTGATATGAAGGACGGGACATTCTGGGTAGTGTATCTGATTTTGGAGGTCTCTGTTTTATTATGTATTTCTTTGTTTTTATTAGCTTGTGTTCTGTGTCTTTAAGACTTTTTGTTTCTTACTTTTTTAGTTATTTTGGCACTTCCCTGGTATCCCTGTAAGGTAGATACAATGCAGGAATGGGTATTAGGGGACATTTCTCAGGGCTGCAGTTCCTCTAAAATCCACAAGATGGTGATCTCATTTCTACTACCCAGACAGGACTTCTCTATGGAATACAGACAGGAAGTGATGTCAGGAACAGACAGGAAGTCATATGGAATATAAACAGGCTGTGCCTTGTGTTGTGAAGGAGATCGGAGACATTACTGGAAGCAGAGGACGTAATAATATGTTATGTTCTATTTATACCCAGTAACCTCCATCATGTCCGTCCTCTTCCTCCATAGTCACTGTGATGTCTTTTATCGTCAGCAGATGATGATACACACATGTTGATGATACACATCAATATTTAGAAGGACACAAGGACCTCTACAAGGACGTCATGATGGACAATCAGCCGCCCCTCACATCACCGGGTAAGAGGAGACTTTATTGTAAAGGAGAGAGCAGTACGGAGGATCCACCTAGATCCCCCATCATCTGATAAACACATAGAAACAATGGATTCAGTCAGTGTGTGTGTTTCCTACAGATGGATCCAGTCATGGGAACCCACCAGAGAGATGTCCCCGTCCTCTGTATTCCCGGGATTCCACACAGGAAGGTCACACCATCCCTCCCCATCATCAGGTAGATGATGACAATTATTGGTAGTTGTGATTTATACACAGCATGTTTGTTACAATGAATGTTTTATTATATCTTTCAGAGTGGAATCCTCGGGGATGAGAATATTGATGTTAAAGAAGAGTATAAAGAGGAGGATGAGGAGTATGGAGTGATGGAGGAGTTTTCAGAAGGACACAAGGATATGATGGAGCCACCTAATACCAGGAACCCACCAGAGAGATGTCCCTGTCCTCTGTATTCCTGGGATTCCACACAGGAAGATCACACCATCCCTCACTATTGCAAGGTTGGTGGGATGGATCATCTAGAACATGGACTCATGGAGACAATGTGTGGATATTTTATGTGACCTTACATTTTACAGATGATATTCTCTCTCATTTTCTTGATTTAGAGTGGAGATCCAATCGATATAGAATTTGAGGTGAAAGTAGAAGAAGAAGAGGCGTATGTGAGGGATGATCAGCAGTCTATGGAGGAGGATGGAATAACGGGGACATTTATAGAGGAGGACACTCCTACAGAGATCAGCACAGGTGGGTCATGAACACTAAATCCATTCCTCCACCCATACTGCTCACTGATTGGTCCAGAGTAGGGCGGGGACTGGGTGATATCAGCCTGTAATCCCCTGGTCACTTTCCTGAGCTGTGTTCCCCGTCCTGTATTCCTGGATTTCTCTCGGATAATCTTCCTTCTCTGTGCTGCAGACACAATTTATGTCTCTAGACTGGATTTATGGAGGTTCTGGGGTTCAGCTGGCAGCAAAATGTGGATTTTTACTATAAGCATTGCATAATGTAGGCACCCAGGACATGTGACTGGGGTCTCCTGCCTTGTGCCTGACTCTTCCAGGGGACCTTCTCTGTGGTCTGCTGGCTGTGCCGGGTGGAGGGATATGTCTGTAGTGTCTCAGACCCAAGTCACTGAGTGCAGTCTCAGGAGATGGGAGGCAGCGGTGTGGGACCTACATAGTTAGTCTGGCTGAAAAAAGACATCCATCTAGTTGTACCATTAAAAATAAAAGTTATAATCTGACACCCACAGCTGATCCACTAGAAGGCAAAACCCAGCAAAGCACGATCCAATCTGCTCCTGCAGGGGAAACAATTCCTCCCTGACCCCCCGAGAGGCAATCGGATATTCCCTGGATCAACTTTCCCTATAAATGTCATATCCAGTTATATTCTGTGTATCCAAGAAAGAATCCAGGACTTTCCTACAGCAATCCCCCCTTATGTATTATACATGGAGATCATATCCCCCCTTATGTATTATACATGGAGATCATATCCCCCCTTATGTATTATACATGGAGATCATATCCCCCCCTTATGTATTATACATGGAGATCATATCCCCCCTTATGTATTATACATGGAGATCATATCCCCCCTTATGTATTATACATGGAGATCATATGCCCCCCTTATGTATTATACATGGAGATCATATCCCCCCTTATGTATTATACATGGAGATCATATCCCCCCTTATGTATTATACATGGAGATCATATCCCCCCTTATGTATTATACATGGAGATCATATCCCCCCTTATGTATTATACATGGAGATCATATCCCCCCTTATGTGATATACATGGAGATCATACCCCCCCCCCCCTATGTATTATACATGGAGATCATATCCCCCCTTATGTATTATACACGGAGATCATATCCCCCTTATGTATTATACACGGAGATCATATCCCCCTTATGTATTATACATGGAGATCATATCCCCCCTTATGTATTATACATGGAGATCATATCCCCCCTTATGTATTATACATGGAGATCATATCCCCCCTTATGTATTATACATGGAGATCATATCCCCCCTTATGTATTATACACGGAGATCATATCCCCCTTATGTATTATACACGGAGATCATATCCCCCTTATGTATTATACATGGAGATCATATCCCCCCTTATGTATTATACATGGAGATCATATCCCCCCTTATGTATTATACATGGAGATCATATCCCCCCTTATGTATTATACACGGAGATCATATCCCCCCTTATGTATTATACACGGAGATCATATCCCCCCTTATGTATTATACATGGAGATCATATCCCCCCTTATGTATTATACATGGAGATCATATCCCCCCTTATGTATTATACATGGAGATCATATCCCCCCTTATGTAATATACATGGAGATCATATCCCCCCTTATGTATTATACATGGAGATCATATCCCCCCCTTATGTATTATACATGGAGATCATATCCCCCCTTATGTATTATACATGGTGATCATATCTCCCCTTATGTATTATACATGGAGATCATATCCCCCCTTATGTATTATACATGGTGATCATATCCCCCTTATGTATTATACCTGGAGATCATATCCCCCCTTATGTATTATACATGGAGATCATATCCCCCCTTATGTATTATACATGGAGATCATATCCCCCCCTTATGTATTATACATGGAGATCATATCCCCCCCTATGTATTATACATGGAGATCATATCCCCCCTTATGTATTATACATGGAGATCATATCCCCCCTTATGTATTATACATGGTGATCATATCCCCCCGTAATCTCCTCTTCTCAGTAGAGAATACATTCAGTTCCTCTAATCTTTCCTCATAGCTGATCTCCTCCATGCCTCGTATCAGTTTGGTTGTCCTTCTCTGTACTTCCTCCAGTTCCCCAATATTCTTTTTGTGAATTGGAGCCCAAAACTGAACTGCATATTCCAGATGAGGTATTACTAATGATTTGTACCCAGGGGGGAGGGGGGGGTGATATCTCTCTTTCTGGAGTCTATACCTCTCCTAATACAAGAGAGGATTTTGCTGGCTTTAGAACACGCAGCTTTGCATTGCATGCCATTATTAAGCTTGTGATCTACCAGAACCCCCAGATCCTTCTCCACCTTTGACCCCCCCCCAGATCTTTCTCCTCCATTGACCCCCCCAGATCCTTTTCCACCATTGACCCCTCCAGATCATTCTCCACCATTGACCCTCAGATCCTTTTCCACCATTGACCCTCAGATCCTTTTCCACCATTGTCCCACAGATCCTTCTTCACCATTGCCCCCCCCAGATCCTTCTCCACCATTGCCCCCCCAGTTGTACCCCCCTAGTATGTATGATGCATGCATATTCTTAGCCCCCAAGTGCAGAACCTTACATTTATCACCATTAGCCCTCATTGGCCCCATAGCCCCCCAATTACACAGAGCATTGAGGTCGGCTTGTAAGTTGGAGACATCCTGTAAGGACGTTATTCCCCGGCACAGCTTGGTGTCATCTGCAAAGACTGGAATGGGATTTATAATCTCACACCCCATATTGTTTATATATATATTAATAAGTAAGGGGCCCAACACTGATCCCTGGGGTACCCCACTAATAACACTGAACCTTGGGGTACCCCACTAATACTGAACCCTGGGGTACCCCACTAATAACACTGAACCTTGGGGTACACCACTAATAACACTGAACCTTGGGGTACCCCACTAATAACACTGAACCTTGGGGTTCCCCACTAATTACACTGAGCCTTGGGGTTCCCCACTAATTACACTGAGCCTTGGGGTTCCCCACTAATTACACTTAACCTTGGGGTACACCACTGACACCCCCAGACCATTCAGAGTATGAATCATTACCCACTACTCTCTGAATACGATCTTTTAGGAAGTTTTCTATCCATTTACATTCAGATTTTTCCAGCCTGTAGACTTTACCTTACACATTAGCCGTGTGTGGGGAACTGTGTCCAAGTATACCACGTCCACCACCACCCCTCTGTCCAAGTATACCACGTCCACAGCCACCCCTCTGTCCAAGTATACCACGTCCACCGCCACCCCTCTGTCCAAGTATACCACGTCCACCGCCACCCCTCTGTCCAAGTATACCACATCCACCGCCACCCCTCTGTCCAAGTATACCACATCCACCGCCACCCCTCTGTCCAAGTATACCACGTCCACCGCCACCCCTCTGTCCAAGTATACCACGTCCACCGCCACCCCTCTGTCCAAGTATACCACGTCCACCACCACCCCTCTTTCCAAGTATACCACGTCCACCGCCACCCCTCTGTCCAAGGATTTGCTCACATCCAATCTAACCTGTTTCATGATGGTTTAATCCCAGCTCACCTCTACATGTTGTCTACAGAAAACATTTAAGCTTCCACTGATTACAGAATACTAATACTGTGAGTCCTGACCCTTATACTATATAACTTGTACATTACATACTCCTGACCCCTGCACTATATACTTCATGTTGTACAGTACACCCTTCTGACACCCCCCCCCCATACACTCTATGTTGTACATTACATACTCCTGACCCCTGCACTATATACTCTATGTTGTACATTACATACTCCTGACCCCTGCACTATATACTCTATGTTGTACATTACATACTCCTGACCTCTGCACTATATACTCTGTTGTACATTACATACTCCTGACCCCTGCACTATATACTCTGTTGTACATTACATCCTCCTCACCCCTGCACTATATACTCTATGTTGTACATTACATACTCCTGGCCCCTGCACTATATACTCTATGTTGTACATTACATACTCCTGACCCCTGCACTATATACTCTATGTTGTACATTACATACTCCTGACCCCTGCACTATATACTCTGTGTTGTACATTACATACTCCTGACCCCTGCACTATATACTCTATGTTGTACATTACATACTCCTGACCCCTGCACTATATATTCTATGTTGTACATTACATACTCCTGACCCCTGCACTATATACTCTATGTTGTACATTACATACTCCTGACCCCTGCACTATATACTCTGTGTTGTACATTACATACTCCTGACCCCTGCACTATATACTCTATGTTGTACATTACATACTCCTGACCCCTGCACTATATACTCCATGTTGTACATTACATACTCCTGACCCCTGCACTATATACTCTATGTTGTACATTACATACTCCTGACCCCTGCACTATATACTCTGTGTTGTACATTACATACTCCTGACCCCTGCACTATATACTCTATGTTGTACATTACATCCTCCTGACCCCTGCACTATATACTCTATGTTGCACATTACATACTCCTGACTTCTGCTCTCCCCCCTCCCCCCACTGCTATATATACACATAATATGGATTCTCTTTTGTTACACCCATTTCCTCCCAGCTGGACATTTTATATCGGATGATGTGATTGGAGCACAGACTTTTACATGGTGATAATAATGTGATAACATCCTCCAACTTTGGACCCTTAAACAGAAAGTGATAATGAGGGAGGAGTCAATACCCCAATGATGGTGGTCTTCAGGGTCAGTCCAGTCTTCATCTTGGTGGTTCTCCCCCCATCCTCACTCTCTGACCTCTGGTGGAGCTCAGCCCCGCTGTTCTTCATGACTAAATCATGGACTAAATAAGGAAGTGCAGTACTTCTTGTGTTGGGAAGATGGCGATGAGTGATAGAGGGGGTGGGGACCCTCGTCCTATAATCCCCTCATCACTGTCCCTCCTATAAAAGACAGTTCTGGTTGTTTCTTCACTCTCTGACTAAGGTCCATGAATAAAGAAATGACCTGGTAGGAGATCAGAGGAGCCATTTCCTAGTTCCCTTGAGGGTGGAATTGTAAGCTCCTCAGAGACCAAGCTGCCTGATGTGGGTGGAGTCCTGGTTTGGGGGAACCAATCAGCTCCTGTCTAGTAATCCTCTTTGTCTTTGTATTTTAGTCCATGGCCGGGAGATGAGGAAAACCTCCGAGGATTGTCTCACTTTGTCTCCAGACTGGAAAGTAGAAGATGAGGACATCACACAGTGTTGTCCAGGAGAAAACCCGGCTACCTCCAATGTCCATCCGGCACCACCCAGTGTAGATGGACCATCGGATTCCTCGTATCCTGAGGAACCTCAGACTGTGCGGGACCGGGCCGGCCTTCCAACAGAGAAGAGGTTCTCCTGTACTGAGTGCGGGAAAGGTTTCAGTTCTAAATACAAACTTAATGTGCATAAAAGATCTCACACAGGGGAGAAGCCGTATTCCTGTTCTGAGTGCGGGAAATGTTTTTCACAAAAGTCCCATCTTTACACACATCAGATATCTCACACAGGAGAGAAACCGTATTCCTGTCCGAAGTGTGGAAAATGTTTTTCACAGAAGTCCGATCTTTACAGACATCAGAGATCTCACACAGGGGAGATGCCATATTTCTGTCCTGAGTGTGGGAAATGTTTTTCATGGAAGTCCACTCTTTCCAAACATCAGAGATGTCACACAGGAGAGAAGCTGTATTGTCCAGAGTGTGGAAAATGTTTTTCAGACAAGTTCAGTCTTCACAAACATCAGAGATCTCACACAGGGGAGAAACCATATTCCTGTCCAGAGTGCGGTAAATGTTTTTCAAATAAGTCAATTCTTTACACACATCAAAGATCTCACACAGGTGAGAAGCCATATTCCTGTCCAGAGTGTGGGAAATGTTTTTCACACAATTCCAGTCTTCACACACATCAGAGATCTCACACAGGGGAGAAGCCGTATTTCTGTCCTGAGTGTGGGAAATGTTTTTCAGACAAGTCCAATCTTCACACACATCAGAGATCTCACACGGGGGAGAAGCCCTATGTCTGTCCTGAGTGCGGGAAATGTTTTTCACAGAAGCCCCATCTTTCCAAACATCAGAGATCTCATGCAGGGGAGAAGCCACTTTCCTGTCCTGAGTGAGGAAAATGTTCCTCACTGAAGTCCTGTTTTCCTGTACATCAGGGGTCCCACACAACCCTGGAGGTGTATTAGTGCCTTGAGTGTGGGAAATGTCTTCTAGATGAATGTTGCTGGACATCCCAGCTCTCATGTGGGGAAGAAGCACACCCTGATATACACCTCAGATATACTCCATGGCTGATCTTCATCATGGAAGAAACAGTTCATAAGGAGATCAGAGGTCCCCAAAGACATGGATGAAGTGTGGGACCGGGTTGTCCATTGATAGCAGGAGAAGAATAAAAATTGAGTCCTGCCCTGTGATTGGCTGAGTACATTTTGTGGTGGGAAATTTCACAAACACTTGGAGGTCTTGTCACCCTTACCCCTTTCACAGGTGGTCAGACACTATAGCTGGCTTCTGTGGTCCTTACCTATAGCAGCCCCTTTCCCATAAGGCAGGCAGGCCTACTGGTACTCGGTGCCCCCGGGACTGATACACAATGCTATAGTGCCTGGCTACCACACCAGGGCAGGTGCAAACTGAGCACAGCAACAGGTACCTGTGGTTGGCAGACAGGCAGGTTCAATGACAGTCCATGTACAAGGCGAGTTCATCTCCAGAAATGTGTCAGTTTTCCCAACTGGGCAGTATTTGGGAAAGGACCCCTTTGTCTGGGACTGAAGATCTGGCTCTATGTCTGTTTTTATGGTCGGCTTGTGAGATTCTATTTGTGATCTTTTAATAAATTTGATATTACGGTAATGCACCCTCTTGTGTATTGTCTTTGACAGTTCCCAGATTCCCCCATCTGTGGAGGGCTGCACCTCATCAAGTGACAGATATCATGTGGAATTGTGAAGCACCAAGATTTGAGTGTTGTTGTGTTTGGCAACATTCGATTGACAAGGCAGGCAATATTCAGAGTAATCAGGGTCCAATCCCTGGTCAAAAGACAGGCAGAGTTGAGAGTAGTTGATATCTGATCCAAGGTCATAAACAGAGGAATCCAACCAGCAGAGCAGGACAGACAGACAGAGAGCTTAAACGTGTATTACACACATTATCACTAACATGAGACTGCAGGTTTGGCTGGCTTAAATCAGATTTATTCTCCACCCAGAGACGTGCTGCATCATAGCTAAAACCAGGATGCTTTAGTGAGACCATCAGTTGTGATGGATTGGGGGCACTAGACGTTCCTGACATTAACCCATCTGGAAAGGGGACAATAATCCCTTAAAGGCATGTTGGACATCCAGCACAGGACCATCAGGCTGGGCATCCAACAAAGGACCAGCATGCTAAGCAATGGTCAGGGGCAGGGGTGGACTGACCATTTGGAAACTTGGGCACTGCCCGAGGGCCCGGGGTCAGTAGGGGGCCCCATGAGATGCCCCTGGTACTTTTTTCATAGGCTTTTTTTGGATTTGGGCAAGGACACAGGGGCCCCATGATCCCCTATTGTCCGGGGGTTCCATGAGTTGTCAGTCTGCCCCTGGTCAGGGGATCAGCAAAGTCAGGTTGGTTAGCAGGCAGAGTTTATGAAGCCAAACTGGACAGCAGAGAACCTGTAACATCAGGTTGGATAGCAGGTGACATGGTACTGAAGTCAAGCTGAACGCAGGCTGCATGCAGAGTGGCCTGAAGACAAAGTTGTGGGCTCCACATGGCTGAATGAGGCAGTTTATCCAAAGGCTGGATGGAACTTCTTAGACAGGTTTCAGCAGATATAGTTGCAGTAGGGTGAGGCCCGGTTACTGAAAGTCCCAAAAATGAAAAAGGAGGCTCAATTGGCCTGGGCTGAATCAGAACAACTGGTGCAGAGGCAGACTGGACCACATTGGCAGGTGTAGAGACAGACTAGACCGCATCAGCAGGTGTAGAGACATACTAGACCACATCAGCAGGTGTAGAGACAGACCAGACCGCGTCAGCAGGTGTAGAGACAGACTAGACCGCATCAGCAGGTGTAGAGACAGACTAGACCGCATCAGCAGGTGCAGAGACAGACTAGACCGCATCAGCAGGTGCAGAGACAGACTAGACCGCATCAGCAGGTGCAGAGTCAGACTAGACCGCATCAGCAGGTGTAGAGACAGACTAGACCACATCAGCAGGTGTAGAGACAGACTAGACCACATCAGCAGGTATAGAGACAGAGTAGACCACATCATCAGGTGTAGAGACAGACTAGACCACATCAGCAGGTGTAGAGGCAGACTAGACCACATCAGCAGGTGCAGAGACAGACTAGACCACATCAGCAGGTGTAGAGACAGACTAGACCACATCAGCAGGTGTAGAGACAGACTAGACCGCATCATCAGGTATAGAGACAGAGTAGACCACATCATCAGGTGTAGAGACAGACTAGACCACATCATCAGGTGTAGAGACAGACTAGACCGCATCAGCAGGTGTAGAGACAGACTAGACCACCTCAGCAGGTGTAGAGACAGACTAGACCACCTCAGCAGGTGTAGAGACAGACTAGACCGCATCAGCAGGTGTAGAGACAGACTAGACCGCATCAGCAGGTGTAGAGACAGACTAGACCGCATCAGCAGGTGTAGAGACAGACTAGACCGCATCATCAGGTGTAGAGACAGACTAGACCGCATCATCAGGTGTAGAGACAGACTAGACCGCATCAGCAGGTGTAGAGACAGACTAGACCGCATCAGCAGGTGTAGAGACAGACTAGACCACATCAGCAGGTGTAGAGACAGACTAGACCGCATCAGCAGGTGCAGAGACAGACTAGACCGCATCAGCAGGTGTAGAGACAGACTAGACCGCATCATCAGGTGTAGAGACAGACTAGACCGCAT
The DNA here is from genome assembly GCF_062004578.1 of Staurois parvus. NCBI lineage: Eukaryota > Metazoa > Chordata > Amphibia > Anura > Ranidae > Staurois > Staurois parvus. The sequence goes on along the minus strand of NW_028318674.1, from coordinate 205,577 downwards.
CAGCAGGTGTAGAGACAGACTAGACCACCTCAGCAGGTGTAGAGACAGACTAGACCGCATCAGCAGGTGTAGAGACAGACTAGACCGCATCAGCAGGTGCAGAGACAGACTAGACCGCATCAGCAGGTGCAGAGACAGACTAGACCGCATCAGCAGGTGCAGAGTCAGACTAGACCGCATCAGCAGGTGTAGAGACAGACTAGACCACATCAGCAGGTGTAGAGACAGACTAGACCACATCAGCAGGTATAGAGACAGAGTAGACCACATCATCAGGTGTAGAGACAGACTAGACCACATCAGCAGGTGTAGAGGCAGACTAGACCGCATCAGCAGGTGTAGAGACAGACTAGACCACATCAGCAGGTGTAGAGACAGACTAGACCGCATCATCAGGTATAGAGACAGAGTAGACCACATCATCAGGTGTAGAGACAGACTAGACCACATCATCAGGTGTAGAGACAGACTAGACCGCATCAGCAGGTGTAGAGACAGACTAGACCACATCAGCAGGTGTAGAGGCAGACTAGACCACATCAGCAGGTGTAGAGACAGACTAGACCGCATCAGCAGGTGTAGAGACAGACTAGACCGCATCAGCAGGTGTAGAGACAGACTAGACCGCATCAGCAGGTGTAGAGACAGACTAGACCGCATCAGCAGGTGTAGAGACAGACTAGACCACATCATCAGGTGTAGAGACAGACTAGACCGCATCAGCAGGTGTAGAGACAGACTAGACCACCTCAGCAGGTGTAGAGACAGACTAGACCACCTCAGCAGGTGTAGAGACAGACTAGACCGCATCAGCAGGTGTAGAGACAGACTAGACCGCATCAGCAGGTGTAGAGACAGACTAGACCGCATCAGCAGGTGTAGAGACAGACTAGACCGCATCATCAGGTGTAGAGACAGACTAGACCGCATCATCAGGTGTAGAGACAGACTAGACCGCATCAGCAGGTGTAGAGACAGACTAGACCGCATCAGCAGGTGTAGAGACAGACTAGACCGCGTCAGCAGGTGTAGAGACAGACTAGACCACATCAGCAGGTGTAAAGGCAGCAGACCTTGAGGACAAGTCAGCCTGGACATGCATCCAAGGGTGTTTATGGACAGGCAAAGGAAGGGGTAATGCAGAGTGTTGGACTTTTGAGGACTTATAGTGAGCACAGATTCTGCAAGCTCTTACACAGAAACAGGAGTCCTTATGGAGAGAGGCCACTAAAGCCCACGAGAAACCAAAGAAAAGGTTTTAGTACTCCCTGGGAGCTCGGCCGTCTTAGCTGGATATGATTCTGAAAGCACTGTAAGCCTAAGGTGGAGGGGAGCAAACAGCTTTCCAGGGGGTAGAATAAGCAGAGCACTAGACGGGCCCTAAAAATAGAGTTTAAAAATTCAGGGGAAGGGCCCTTTTCTTGGCTTATTGGAGCAGCTGGTGACAAAGTGACCATGGTCCTCACAGTATAAGCAGAGGCCCTGAGATCTTCTAGCCTTTTCCCCAGAGGATAAAGGATAGGCCTAACCTGAACCGGCTTCTTGGATCTGGGGCCTTCCACCCCGAGTCAGGTGACCAGTGGTGGAAATCAGAACAGTATTGTTCAGCGATGTATTTATCCTGATGGTTAGTTTCTGCTGAGTGGGCACGGTCAGGATTATCATTGATTAAACCCAACTGACCTTCAGGCTGGGTCATCTGTGAGGAGACTAAAAGCCCAAGACTGAGGGCCCCTGCAACCATGTAACAACAAGGTTAACCCGTGTCCTTCAGAACCAGAAGAATGTGGTCTGAGCTTGAAGCATAGTAAACAACTGTTTTTAAAGTTGGAAAACATGTCGGGTCACCAGAAACATGATCAGGCGGGATAACCCTGGGCTCTGGTTCCTGCATTACTGCAGGAGGTGCGTTTACATGCACAGACAGTTCCTGGACTTGGAGTGTCAGTTTGCATATCTCCTCAGCAAATACATGATCCTGTGTAGAGTCCATCTTCATAGAAACATGTTCTTGTTAAAGACTTGTGATAATGTCACACTCACCCCTAACACAGATGGTCACACACTAGAGATGGCTTCTGTGTTCTTTACCTAAAGCAGCCCCCTTTCCCATAAGGCAAGCTCAGTTACTCTCAGGACTCATACACAATGCTATAGTGCCTGGCTACCATGCTGGGGCAGGTGTGAACTGAGCACAGAAAAAAGGGACTTGAGGTTGGCAGACAGACAGATTGGTTCAATGACAGTCCAGGTAAAAGGCAGGCAAGGTTCAGGGTACTCGGGGTCAGATCCATAGTCAAAAGGCAGGAAGAGTTCAGAGAGTAGTAGATATCTGATCCGAGGTCGTCAATGAGGGAATCTAAACTGGCAGACAAACAGGGAGATTAGAGCATGTGTTAAAAACACAATATCACAAGCATGGGACTGCAGGCTTGGCTGGCTTAAATCAAGTTTGGTCTCCACCCAGAAACTGGCAACATCCATCAACTTTCAGCTGGACAGACAGACAGGGAGAATGTATCACATTCAAAACCAGGATGCTGGAATGAGACCAGCAGCAGTGATGGAGCAGGAGTGCTAAATGCTCCTGACAATTGTCCACGTGTGACCAGTGTCCATATTTAGTCAGTGATGTCACTGCTATCCCCACCCCCTTCCTTACATGGCAGGGATTCCCAATGACATCACTGATTCCTGGGGATTTGCAGTTACAAGTATCCGTTGCTTCCTCCCCAGTGCAGGACGCTGTTATATATAAACGTGCGTTTGGTTTCAATTTGTTTTTTTGTATGAAAATCTCATTTTCAGAGATTGAGATGTACAGCAATATTCTGGAAAAACCACCAACTTTATCAAATCCACCCGAACCAACGAATATACAAAACAAATGCTGGAAATACAAAACAAATTCTGAAGATGAATTGGGCCAACATAACGAAGGGGAGTAAATGAAATTCTTCAATGAACGAATGTATCCAAACTAAATGGAAATCTCCAGTATGGACACGCCTAGTTATATATAGAAGTGGTAGAAATGTCTCTTCTACATGTGATGATCGGCTCCTGCAAAACACGGGACCGGAACAGGCAAAGTTTGGTTTGTACTGTCGTCTCATCCCTACTCTCCGACAACTAAACCCAGAGATCATCCCAAGTGGTCATTGTATTTGTCCCTTACATTGGTGACCAATGGGAGAAGGACCCCCTTATATCAGTGGTCATTGTATTTGTCCCTTACATTGGTGACCAATGGGAGAAGGACCCCTTATATCAGTGGTCATTGTATTTGTCCCTTACATTGGCGACCAATGGGAGAAGGACCCCTTATATCAGTGGTCAGTGTAGTGGTCCCTTACATTGGTGACCAATGGGAGAAGCCCCCCCTTATATCAGTGGTCAGTGTAGTGGTCCCTTACATTGGTGACCAATGGGAGAAGGCCCCCCTTATATCAGTGGTCAGTATAGTGATCCCTTACATTGGGGACCAATGGGAAAGGACCCCCTTATATCAGTGATCAGTGTAGTGGTCCCTTACATTGGTGACCAATGGGAGAAGGACCCCCTTATATCAGTGGTCAGTGTAGTGGTCCCTTACATTGGTGACCAATGGGAGAAGGACCCCTTATATCAGTGGTCAGTGTAGTGGTCCCTTACATTGATGACCAATGTGAGAAGGACCCCCTTATATCAGTGGTCAGTGTAGTGGTCCCTTACAATGGTGATTAATGGGGGGAAGAGAACCCCCTTTTATCAGTGGTCAGTGTAGTGGTCCCTTACATTGGTGACCAATGGGAGAAGCCCCCCCTTATATCAGTGGTCAGTGTAGTGGTCCCTTACATTGGTGACCAATGGGAGAAGGACCCCCTTATATCAGTGGTCAGTATAGTGATCCCTTACATTGGGGACCAATGGGAAAGGACCCCCTTATATCAGTGATCAGTGTAGTGGTCCCTTACATTGGTGACCAATGGGAGAAGGACCCCCTTATATCAGTGGTCAGTGTAGTGGTCCCTTACATTGGTGACCAATGGGAGAAGGACCCCCTTATAACAGAGTTCAGTGTAGTGATCCCTTACATTGATGACCAATGTGAGAAGGACCCCCTTATATCAGTGGTCAGTGTAGTGGTCCCTTACAATGGTGATTAATGGGGGGAAGAGAACCCCCTTTTATCAGTGGTCAGTGTAGTGGTCCCTTACATTGGTGACCAATGGGAGAAGGACCCCCTTATATCAGTGGTCAGTGTAGTGGTCCCTTACATTGGTGACCAATGGGAGAAGGACCCCCTTATAACAGAGTTCAGTGTAGTGATCCCTTACATTGGTGACCAATGTGAGAAGGACTCCCTTATATCAGTGGTCAGTGTAGTGGTCCCTTACAATGGTGATTAATGGGGGGAAGAGAACCCCCTTTTATCAGTGGTCAGTGTAGTGGTCCCTTACATTGGTGACCAATGGGAGAAGGACCTCCTTATATCAGAGGTCATTGTAGTGGTCCCTTTCATTGGTGACCAATGGGAGGACCCCCTTATATCAGTGGTCAGTGTAGTGGTCCCTTACATTGGTGACCGATGGGAGAAGGACCCTTTATATTAATGGTCAATGTAGTGGTCCCTTACATTGGTGGCCAATGGGAGGAGGACCCCTTTATATCAGTGGTCAGTGTAGTGGTCCCTTACATTGGTGGCCAATGGGAGGAGGACCCCTTTATATCAGTGGTCATTGTATTTGTCCCTTACAATGGTGATTAATGGGGGAAGAGAACCCCTTATATCAGTGGTCAGTGTAGTGGTCCCTTACATTGGTGACCAATGGGAGAAGGACCCCCTTATATCAGTGGTCAGTGTACTTGTCCCTTACATTGGTCACCAATGAGAGTAATCTCCTACAATACTGTACCACATCAGATTACTCACTGTGGCACAGTATTGTCTATGCCTTACTAACTATACTATTGTGCCAATAATGACCGTTCTCCTCCAACTGTATGATCTCCCACAGGGGGTTTCCTGGATATTAATTCTTGAAACAACCAACTACATTCACTTCTGTTCATTTATATTACATTATAGAAGAAACTATACAACTTCCTGGACTGGGTGTGATTTCTCTGAGTTTGTAGAACTCCGCCCCAGGCCCCACCTACTAGCTGTTACTAGGAGACAGAAATTATTCATTCCTGAAGGAACCCCTAGGAACCTTTGGAGGAACCCTGGCTGAGAAAGGCTGGACAAGGCAGTCATATATTTCTGTCCCCCTTGGTGGGAGTGGAGGTGACCCCTCTATAAGGATCTACAGTCCATACACACCCAGCACAAGGCCGGGGTCACACTACCAGACGCTTCTCGGGGCTGCAGTTCCTCTGAGCTCCACAAGGTGGGGATCTCACTTCTACCCAGACAGGAAGTCTCTATGGAAGACAGGAAGTGATGTCAGGTACAGGCAGGAGGTAATAAGATGTTATGTTCTATTTACACCCTGTAACCCCCGTCATGTCCATCCTCTTCCTCCATAGTCATGTCCGTCCTCTTCCTCCATAGTCATTGTGATGTCTTTTATCTCCAGCAGATGATGATACACACATATATAGTGTGGGAACCCAGATTAACCCTGTATATTCCAATGAGGGAATTTCTGGTCGGTACCAGGAGGGGAGGTATTGGTGTCATGAAATGCCGGTTCCAGACATTGTATGTGGGGGGAATGAAATGATAAGTACAGAAGCAGCAGCCTTCCCTCTCTGGCCACAGCCGCAACCCTCACTCTCTCATCTCCATCCCCCTGCTTCCATGCACCAACCCCTCCCTCCTATGTGCCCTCTGGAATGCCCGCTCAGCCTCTCTACTATCAATGACCTCTTCCTCTCCCACTCCCTCAACCTTCTTGCTATTACTGAAACCTGGCTCCAGGATTCTGACTCTGTCTCCTCAGCTGCACTCTCCCATGGCTTCCTCCTCTGGACTCACACACCCAGACCCAGTGGATGAAAAGGGGGTGGAGTCAGACTTCTTTCCTCACAAATCACATTCCAGGTTCTTCCTGCCCCTCCGTCTCTGTCCCTCCGCTCTTTTGAAGTGCACTGTATTTGTCTCTTTTCTGCTGTTTGTCTGAGGATCGCTGTCATCTACCGGCCCCCGGGCCCAGCCACACTTTTTTTATGACTTTTCAGTATGGCTACCATACTTTCTCTCCTCTGAGGTGCCCGCCATCCTCGGTGACTTTAACATCCCAGTCAATGTTCACACCCCTGCCACCTCTCAACTACTCAACCTAACACAATGGTCACAATCCACCACCCACTCCAATGGCAACACCCTTGACCTTGTATTCACCCACCTATGCACTCCCTGTAACCTCTCTAACACCCCTTTCCTCTCTCTGATCACAACTTTATCAGCTTCACACTCTCCCTGCCTCCTACCCTCACATGCCTCCTACCTCCCATGCCTCCAACCAGAAAACCGTTACCTGTAGAAGCCTCCACCACCGCAGCCCTGATCTTCTTCATTCTACTACTGAGCGGCTCTATGATAAAATTGCACCCCTGTCCTGCCCAGAGCTGGCCACATCTGCCTACAACAACTATCTATCATCCTTCCTGGATACTCTTGCTCCTCTCTCTACACGCAGAACCCGGCCTCACCTGTCACAACCCTGGCAAGCAGATGACACCAGAAGTCTCAAGAGACGTAGCCGCACTCTTGAGTGAGCATGGCGTAAAACTAAATTCCTGAAAAACTTTACCCTCTACAAATCCGCTCTTCTCAAATACAACTCCAGCCTCCACGCTGCTAAGCAAACCTACTATAACACTCTCATCAAGACCCTCTCATCCAATCCTCGTCATCTCTTCTCTACCCTTAATTCCTTACTCCACCCCCTTCTGCCTCAACCCACCAACTTACTTACTGCACAGGAGATTGCCAGTCACTTCAAAAGAAGATGAACACAATTCGTGATGAGATCTCCAGTGTCAAGCTCCCTCCTCTAACCAACATACCAGGCCCAACACCAAACTCTACACTCTCCTCCTTTGACCCTGTTACCACCAAGGAAGTGACTGAACTCCTTTCCAAGGCCCACTTCACCACCTGTCCCCTGGATCCTGTCCCCTCACGACTGTTGCAGCCTCCTTCCTGCTCTATCCTAAACTCTCTAACCTACATCTTCAACCTCTCACGCTCCATGGGCACCTTTCCCTCCCCGAGCAAACATGCACTGGTTACCCTCATCCTCAAAAAACTCTCGCTGGACCCCACCTGTTTGAATAACTTAAGACCCATTTCCCTGCTCCCATTTGCTTCCAAGCTTCTCGAGCGCCTTGTTCACAAATGTATAAACTGCTACCTCACCGACAACAACCTTCTTGATCCCCGACAGCCTGGCTTCCGCCCACAACATTCCACAGAAACTGCCCTACTAAAACTCACTAATGACCTACTAAGTGCTAAAACCAACGGCCACTACTCCGTACTCATCCTAACCAATGGCCATTACTCCATACTCATCCTAACCAACGGCCATTACTCCATACTCATCCTAACCAATGGCCATTACTCCATACTCACCCCAACCAATGGCCATTACTCCATACTCATCCCAACCAATGGCCATTACTCCATACTCACCCCAACCAATGGCCACTACTCCGTACTCACCCCAACCAATGGCCACTACTCCGTACTCATCCCAACCAATGGCCATTACTCCATACTCATCCCAACCAATGGCCATTACTCCATACTCATCCTAACCAATGGCCATTACTCCATACTCATCCTAACCAATGGCCATTACTCCATACTCATCCTAACCAATGGCCATTACTCCATACTCATCCTAACCAATGGCCATTACTCCATACTCACCCCAACCAACGGCCATTACTCCATACTCATCCCAACCAATGGCCATTACTCTATACTCATACCAACCAATGGCCATTACTCCATACTCATCCCAACCAATGGCCATTACTCCATACTCATACCAACCAATGGCCATTACTTCATACTCATCCCAACCAATGGCCACTACTCCATACTCATACTCCTTGACCTTTCCACTGCCTTTGACACAGTCAACCACCCACTCCTCCTCAGTACACTCCACTCCATTGGCCTCCATGACTCTGCTCTCTCCTAGTTCTCCTCTTACCTTTCTCAGTGCACGTTCAGTGTCACATACAACTCCTCCTCCTCCACTCCTCTTCCTCTTTCTGTTGGGGTACCCCAAGGTTCTGTTCTTGGGCCCCTCCTTTTCTCTCTCTATACCACCTCCCTGGGCCAACTGATAACCTCCCATGGCTTCCAATACCACCTCTATGCCGATGACACCCAGATCTATCTCTCCACTCCCCAGCTCACCCCCTCAATCTCCTCACGTATCACAAATCTACTAAGCAACATATCAGCATGGATGTCACATCACTACCTTAAACTCAATCTTTCCAAAACCGAGCTGTGATATTTCCTCCTCCCCGATCCCCCACTCATGACTTTACCACTAAGATCAACAGCACAACCATTGGTCCTTCCCCTCATGACAGAGTGCTAGGTGTAATCCTAGACTCTGACCTCTCCTTTGGGCCCCACATCCACTCACTGGCTAAATCCTGATGCCTCAACCTCTGGAACATTTCCAAAATCTGCCCCTTCCTGACCAATGACACAACAAAACAACTTATCCACTCCTTGGTTATATCCCGCCTTGATTACTGCAACTCCCTCCTCACTTGTCTACCGTTACACAGGCTATCCCCCCTTCAGTCTATTATGAATGCTGCTGCTAGACTCATACACCTTACCAACCGATCAGCGACTGCTGCTAAACTCATCCACCTTACCAACCGATCAGCGACTGCCGCTAGACTCATACGCCTTACCAACCGATCAGCGACTGCTGCTAGACTCCTACACCTTACCAACCGATCATCGACCACTGCTAGACTCATACACCTTACCAACCGATCAGCAACTGCCGCTACACTCATACACCTTACCAACCGATCAGCGACTGCTGCTAGACTCATACACCTTACCAACTGATCAGCGACTGCTGCTAGACTCATTCGCCTTACCAACTGATCATCGACCACTGCTAGACTCATACACCTTACCAACTGATCAGCAACTGCTGCTAGACTCATACACCTTACCAACCGATCAGTGACTTCTGCTAGACTCATACACCTTACCAACCAATCAGCGACTGCTGCTAGACTCATACACCTTACCAACCGATCAGCGACTGCCGCTAGACTCATACACCTTACCAACCGATCAGCGACCACTGCTAGACTCATACACCTTACCAACTGATCAGTGACTGCTGCTAGACTCATTCGCCTTACCAACCGATCATCGACCACTGCTAGACTCATACACCTTACCAACTGATCAGCAACTGCTGCTAGACTCATACACCTTACCAACCGATCAGTGACTTCTGCTAGACTCATACACCTTACCAACCGATCAGCGACTACTGCTAGACTCATACACCTTACCAACTGATCAGCGACTGCTGCTAGACTCATACACCTTACCAACCGATCAGCGACTGCTGCTAGACTCATACACCTTACCAACCGATCAGCGACTGCTGCTAGACTCATACACCTTACCAACCGATCAGCGACTGCTGCTAGACTCATATACCTTACAAACCGATCAGCGACTGCTGCTAGACCCATACACCTTACCAACCGATCAGCGACTGCTGCTAGACTCATACGCCTTACCAACCGATCAGAGACTGCTGCTAGACCCATACGCCTTACCAACCGATCAGCGACTGCTGCTAGACTCATACGCCTTACCAATCGATCAGTGACTGCTGCTAGACTCATACGCCTTACCAACCTATCAGTGACTGCCGCTAGACTCATACGCCTTACCAACCGATCAGCGACTGCCGCTAGACTCATACACCTTACCAACCGATCAGCGACTGCCGCTAGACTCATACACCTTACCAACTGATCAGCGACTACTGCTAGACTCATACGCCTTACCAACCGATCAGCGACCGCTGCTAGACTCATACACCTTACCAACTGATCAGCGACTGCTGCTAGACTCATTCGCCTTACCAACCGATCATCGACCACTGCTAGACTCATACACCTTACCAACTGATCAGCAACTGCTGCTAGACTCATACACCTTACCAACCGATCAGTGACTTCTGCTAGACTCATACACCTTACCAACCAATCAGCGACTACTGCTAGACTCATACACCTTACCAACTGATCAGCAACTGCTGCTAAACTCATCCACCTTACCAACCGATCAGCGACTGCCGCTAGACTCATACGCCTTACCAACCGATCAGCGACTGCTGCTAGACTCCTACACCTTACCAACCGATCATTGACCACTGCTAGACTCATACACCTTACCAACCGATCAGCGACTGCCGCTAGACTTATACACCTTACCAACCAATCAGCGACTACTGCTAGACTCATACACCTTACCAACCGATCAGTGACTGCTGCTAGACTCATACGCCTTACCAACCGATCAGCGACCACTGCTAGACTCATACACCTTACCAACTGATCAGCGACTGCTGCTAGACTCATTCGCCTTACCAACCGATCATCGACCACTGCTAGACTCATACGCCTTACCAACTGATCAGCGACTGCCGCTAGACTCATACACCTTACCAACCGATCAGTGACTGCTGCTAGACTCATACACCTTACCAACTGATCAGTGACCTCTGCTAGACTCATACACCTTACCAACCGATCAGCGACTGCTGCTAGACTCATACACCTTGCCAACCGATCAGCGACTGCTGCTAGACTCATACACCTTACCAACCGATCAGCGACTGCTGCTAGACTCATACACCTTGCCAACCGATCAGCGACTGCTGCTAGACTCATACACCTTACCAACCGATCAGCGACTGCCGCTAGACTCATACACCTTACCAACCGATCAGCGACCACTGCTAGACTCATACACCTTACCAACTGATCAGTGACTGCTGCTAGACTCATTCGCCTTACCAACCGATCATCGACCACTGCTAGACTCATACACCTTACCAACTGATCAGCAACTGCTGCTAGACTCATACACCTTACCAACCGATCAGTGACTTCTGCTAGACTCATACACCTTACCAACCGATCAGCGACTACTGCTAGACTCATACACCTTACCAACTGATCAGCGACTGCTGCTAGACTCATACACCTTACCAACCGATCAGCGACTGCTGCTAGACTCATACACCTTACCAACTGATCAGCGACTGCTGCTAGACTCATACACCTTACCAACCGATCAGCGACTGCTGCTAGACTCATATACCTTACAAACCGATCAGCGACTGCTGCTAGACCCATACACCTTACCAACCGATCAGCGACTGCTGCTAGACTCATACACCTTACCAACCGATCAGAGACTGCTGCTAGACCCATACGCCTTACCAACCGATCAGCGACTGCTGCTAGACTCATACGCCTTACCAATCGATCAGTGACTGCTGCTAGACTCATACGCCTTACCAACCGATCAGCGACTGCCGCTAGACTCATACGCCTTACCAACCTATCAGTGACTGCCGTTAGACTCATACGCCTTACCAACCGATCAGCGACTGCCGCTAGACTCATACACCTTACCAACCGATCAGCGACTGCCGCTAGACTCATACACCTTACCAACTGATCAGCGACTACTGCTAGACTCATACGCCTTACCAACCGATCAGCGACCGCTGCTAGACTCATACACCTTACCAACTGATCAGCGACTGCTGCTAGACTCATTCGCCTTACCAACCGATCATCGACCACTGCTAGACTCATACACCTTACCAACTGATCAGCAACTGCTGCTAGACTCATACACCTTACCAACCGATCAGTGACTTCTGCTAGACTCATACACCTTACCAACCAATCAGCGACTACTGCTAGACTCATACACCTTACCAACTGATCAGCAACTGCTGCTAAACTCATCCACCTTACCAACCGATCAGCGACTGCCGCTAGACTCATACGCCTTACCAACCGATCAGCGACTGCTGCTAGACTCCTACACCTTACCAACCGATCAGCGACTGCTGCTAGACTCATACACCTTACCAACCGATCAGTGACTGCTGCTAGACTCATACGCCTTACCAACCGATCAGCGACCACTGCTAAACTCATACACCTTACCAACTGATCAGCGACTGCTGCTAGACTCATTCGCCTTACCAACCGATCATCGACCACTGCTAGACTCATACGCCTTACCAACTGATCAGCGACTGCCGCTAGACTCATACACCTTACCAACCGATCAGTGACTGCTGCTAGACTCATAGACCTTACCAACCGATCAGTGACCTCTGCTAGACTCATACACCTTACCAACCGATCAGCGACTGCTGCTAGACTCATACACCTTGCCAACCGATCAGCGACTGCTGCTAGACTCATACACCTTGCCAACCGATCAGCGACTGCTGCTAGACTCATACACCTTGCCAACCGATCAGCGACTGCTGCTAGACTCATACACCTTACCAACCGACCGATCAGTGACTGCTGCTAGACTCATACACCTTACCGACCGATCAGCGACCACTGCTAGACTCATACACCTTATCAACCGATCAGTGACTGCTGCTAGACTCATACACCTTACCAACCGATCAGCAACTGCTGCTAGACTCATACACCTTACCAACCGATCAGTGACTGCTGCTAGACTCATACACCTTACCAACCGATCAGTGACTGCTGCTAGACTCATACACCTTACCGACCGATCAGCAACCACTGCTAGACTCATACACCTTATCAACCGATCAGTGACTGCTGCTAGACTCATACACCTTACCAACCGATCAGTGACTGCTGCTAGACTCATACACCTTACCGACCGATCAGTGACTGCTGCTAGACTCATACACCTTACCAGCCGATCAGCAACTGCTGCTAGACTCATACACCTTACCAACCGATCAGTGACTGCTGCTAGACTCATACACCTTACCGACCGATCAGTGACTGCTGCTAGACTCATACACCTTACCAACCGGTCAGCGACTGCTGCTAGACTCATACACCTTGCCAACCGATCAGCGACTGCTGCTAGACTCATACACCTTACCAACCGACCGATCAGTGACTGCTGCTAGACTCATACACCTTACCGACCGATCAGCGACCACTGCTAGACTCATACACCTTATCAACCGATCAGTGACTGCTGCTAGACTCATACACCTTACCAACCGATCAGCAACTGCTGCTAGACTCATACACCTTACCAACCGATCAGTGACTGCTGCTAGACTCATACACCTTACCAACCGATCAGTGACTGCTGCTAGACTCATACACCTTACCGACCGATCAGCAACCACTGCTAGACTCATACACCTTATCAACCGATCAGTGACTGCTGCTAGACTCATACACCTTACCAACCGATCAGTGACTGCTGCTAGACTCATACACCTTACCGACCGATCAGTGACTGCTGCTAGACTCATACACCTTACCAGCCGATCAGCAACTGCTGCTAGACTCATACACCTTACCAACCGATCAGTGACTGCTGCTAGACTCATACACCTTACCGACCGATCAGTGACTGCTGCTAGACTCATACACCTTACCAACCGGTCAAAGACTGCTGCCCCTCTCTGCCAATCCCTCCATTGGCTTCCACTAACCCAACATATAACATTCAAAATACTAACCACAGCTTATAAAGCCATCCACAACACTGCCCCGGCTACATCAACAATGTGATAAAACATGGGATCCATGGATTCCATACATCTCCATGCCCTAGTACTTCCTGATTTGGCTCTCCTCCCCCCCTTCCCCTCTCCTCTCCGCCTCTTCCCCTCCCCTCTCCTCTCTTCCTCCTCCACTCTCCCCTCCCCTCTCCTCTCTTCCTCCTCCTCCTAATCCTCCTCTCCTCCTCCTCTCCTCCCCCCCTTCCTCTCTCCTCCTCATCCCCTCTCCTCTCCTCCTCCCCTCCTCTCCTCCTCCTCTCCTCCTCCCCTCTCTCCTCTCATTACTGTTACCCTCTTTTCTTCCTTTCTGCTGTCTCTTTTATTTTCCATGTTCTGGTGCTAGTGTAGTTCCATGTTGTATGTGTTGTGCACTATGTGTGGTGTGTATGATGAATGCTCTGTGTGATCCATATGTCTCCTATTATTGCTTCCCCTGTACAAGGTGGACTTAATGCTGGGAATGTTCTATGTGACGTCTCCAGTCATTATTGCACACATTTCCTGCTTCCCTGCGGGATGTCTGTTGTTTATTCATCCGCCTGTTTGTTGGGGAGATTTCATACCTTATAACATGACACTTGTCTATTACATTTTCTGTAACTTGAAAAATTTCAATAAAAATATTGGAAAATAAATAGTTGGTCGCATAAGAGCTAGATTTATTTTTTCTCAGATTTGTTTTAGTTATTTTTGATCTTTCATGGAAACCACAGGAACGGTTATTTTAATGTTTCTCGGGGCTGCAGTTCCTCTGAACTCCACAAGGTGGTGATCTCACTTCTATCCAGACAGGAAGTTATTATAAAAAACAGACAGGAAGTGATGTCAGGCACAGACAGGAAGTGATGTCAGGTACAGACAGGAAGTCATCTGGAATAAAGACAGGAAGTTCTATACCATACAAAGTGGTGAGGAGACATTGGTGTAAGTGGCAGCAGAGGAGGTAACAAGATGTTATGTTCTATTTACACCAAGTAACCCCCGTCATGTCAGTCCTCTTCCTCCATAGTCACGTCCGTCTTCACCTCCATAGTCATGTCTGTCCTCTTCCTCCTTAGTCACGTCCGTCCTCTTCCTCCATAGTCATGTCCGTCCTCCATAGTCACTGTGACGTCTTTTATCTCCAGCAGATGATGATACACACATATATAGTGTGGGAACCCAGGTTAACCCCTTCAGGGGCAGAACATTCCCCCACTTCCGGGGCCGGAACATTCTCCTCATTGTGGAGATAAATTCTAGTAATATGGTCCTCTAAACAAACAGCACTGACAATAAATAGACAAGACAAGGACCATCCTGACCATACATGGCCTACAAAGGACAATGATGACACTACACAGGCAGCCAATGGGCAATCATTACACTATGCAGCCAACACAATGATGGAGTGCCGGGGTCAGGAGTATGGACCATAGAGCCCCTTACATTGCTGCTCAGGAGGAAGAAAACATTCCCCAGCCGGCCATGAAGAATATGTTCCATCATTGGTGTCAGAGGGAGGGAAATACTGAGGAGTCTGAGGGAAGTAGAGGAGCTGAGGGGTCTCTCAGAGGTTACTGAGGATGGGAGACTTTGGGGCCCCTGAGGGGATATTATTATTATACAGTATTTATATAGCGCCAAAGGGTATGCTCAGCGCTGTACAGTAGCAGGGGGGACATAACATGAGACAAGACAGTAACAATACACTACACAAGGGGTTCGAGGGCCCTGCTCTTTCGAGCTTACAGTCTAGGAGATTAAAGAGGATAGTGAAGTTAAAGGGTTTTGAGGGGGTAGAGTAGCTGAAGGAATCTGGGTGGATAGGGTTGGTGGGGAGCAGGGCTCTGAGGAAAGAGTAGTTTGTCAGGCTTAGGGGGACACTGAGGTAAGGAGGTAAGCACTTACTTTCCAGACCTCCTTACAGAGCTTCTACTAGAAAAGGAAGGCAACCTTCACCTTCTTACCATCTCACTGGTCAAATAATGTATTCCAAGATACCAAATAGAATGCAGAAGGACAATCCTTCACCCCTTGGTGGGCACTTGTTCTTAGAGGAGGACTCTTGGTGCATTTTTGACTAAAAGGTAAGTGGGGGTCAGTGCTATACATCTTCAGGAGACACTCCAATACCTTCCCATGACACAGGCTCTGGCAGTGCCCGGTGCTGGAATTCAGAGCCCCAGGAACCCACCACCACTCTGTACAATGTCCTGGATATTACAATATACTTGATACTCAAACCCTCCTGCTGTCCTCCTTCTACCCACACTAGGCTGTCATTGGAGGGAAGAGAATAGGCTCCTTCCTGACAGCTCTCTACTCTACCAGCACCATCCTCCTGCTACCCAATCCAATCTCTTCTCTTACTGCAGAGAGTGACAGTGACATCACTCCTGTCAGTCAGCAGGCTGCCGGAGATTGGAGCCTTGCAGCCGGAGTTCTGCCAATTGTCCTGATTAGCCAGCAACTCCGGCCAAAATTCATCAAGTTCCCCTTCCTGGACCTCATGATGAGCCGACATTGACCTCACAGCACTGCCTCAGAGCAAACAAGTCATAGGAAGGATCGTATTTATCATTCCTTGTCTGCAGATCTAAAACTCATCAAAACCAGTTCAGAGACCAAACAAACCCAACAGAGAAAAGGGGATTTCTGATCTGACAGGTCAAGAGGGTCCCGGGACCTCCAAAATGTAGCAAATGCTAAACAGTCCAGACTACTGTCTTCCCATGGGGGGAGTAGTTCTTCAATGTCCAGCAACCCTCCTATTCCCCCCTCACATCCACATCCTATTATTGTGTGACCAATACCATCCAAATCATTCTTACTTTCATTTCCCAAAGTTATCCGTGTACAAGGAGACCTGTATAGATCACATGATGGCACCAATGAGGATGGAGGAGGACCGGAGTCACATGACTGAGAAGATACTAAACCTCACCCTGGAGATCATCTACCTGCTGACCGGAGAGGTGAGGAGGATTCTGGAAGGTCACATGACATCACTCTCATCTCTATTAATAAAACACAGACCTGTCCGGAGAGGTGAGGAGGATTCTGGGAGGTCACATGACATCACTCTTATCTCTATTAATAAAACACAGACCTGACCGGAGAGGTGAGGAGGATTCTGGGAGGTCACATGACATCACTCTCATCTCTATTAATAAAACACAGACCTGACCGGAGAGGTGAGGAGGATTCTGGGAGGTCACATGACATCACTCTCATCTCTATTAATAAACACAGACCTGACCGGAGAGGTGAGGAGGATTCTGGGAGGTCACATGACATTGCTCTTATCTCTATTAATAAAACACAGACCTGACCAGAGAGGTGAGGAGGATTCTGGGAGGTCACATGACATCACTCTCATCTCTATTAATAAAACACAGACCTGACCAGAGAGGTGAGGAGGATTCTGGGAGGTCACATGACATCACTCTCATCTCTATTAATAAAACACAGACCTGACCGGAGAGGTGAGGAGGATTTTGGGAGGTCACATGACATCACTCTCAACTTTTTTAAGAAAACACAGACCTGACCGGAGAGGTGAGGAGAATTCTGGGAAGTCACATGACATCACTCACATTTCTATTAATAAAACACAGACCTGACTGGAGAGGTGAGGAGGATTCTGGGAAGTCACATGACAACACTCTCATCTCTATTAATAAAACACAGACCTGACCGGAGAGGTGATGAGGATTCTGGGAAGTCACATGACATCACTCTCATCTCTATTAATAAAACACAGACCTGACCGGAGAGGTGAGGAGGATTCTGGGGGGTCACATGACAGCACTCTTATGTCTATTAATAATACACAGTGTGACAATTGCGATATCAAATCACTGCCCCTCTCACCAGACTCGTGACCGAAGGACTAGCCAATCTAAAACCGCGATGTCAGGTGCGTAACAATGCCACGCCCAGCTGCACCCTGCACAATGATTTTCCAGCTGACTGGACCACAAATCTATGTACCGGCAACCTGAGCACGATTGTTACTGGGTCAGGTTAATTACGCAATTAACCCTTCACATTGCCACCACCTCCTTTTTGTACAGAGAAAGAGGAAACTCGGCAATATCAGCAATAACACTAGGGTGGTTGAAATAATCATCTGTATACCACTGTCACTGCAGACAGGTTATACAGAGGGTTAAACACACACAGTAGCGCTCTTCAGCGGCAGGAATTCTTAAGTTGCATTAAAGAGCTTTAGAAACAGTTCAACAGTTTCAGAAAGTAAGATTTATTACTAAAAGGTCAAAAGGTTGCAATAAAAATATTTACAGAAAAAAGATGTAACCAATATATATATAAATATATAGAGAGCAATAACACAGCAAAGAGATAACAGAAGTTTAGGTAGATAAGTACTAGCCAAAAAGCCTTGGGTTAAGCAGCTTCAAGTCTCATGAGCTAAAAAGGATTTCTTTTCTCTACTGCTAGTTTTGATGTTAAAAGCAGGAGACTCTTCTCTTCTCTCACCCACACTCCAAGCATAACAGCCTTTTTCTAGCAAATCCCAGCAGGGTGTCTCTTTGGAGTAGTAACCAATGGTCTCCTTTTGGGGAGGGGTGTTGGGTGGAGACCTAAGTTACAACCAGAATCTCTCCTAGCTTATATTTTGGCTCATAACATTTCCTAGGTACATTTGCCGGCCTGGTAACTAGTATATTAATACTCAGCCGCATCTGCGGAATGGTTAGAGATGAAACATGAAATATGCACTTAAATGGTTCAAGAGATATACTTTTCTGCTTTTCTCTGTATGTCAGCTAAGGGGTGTCACATACCAGGAGAATGGTCTCAATCTGAGCCTTCCGCATATAGGCTCCATGTTTAGGTAGTTATGTCCTACGTGAACATATCAACTTATATGTAAAGTGAGTTTTTAAAAGTAAGTCTGTGTTTACGACCCCTTGGAAGGTCTTTTGAAGTTCAGTGAGGGACTCGGTTTATACTTTTACTATGTGCCAGATTGCACAGTTAATAGACAGCTATGCACCCAGCTCATGAGGTTTTATAGCTCGGAGCTTCCTGCTGTGCTTTGGCCGCCTGTGACCCTTCTCATCACTCAGGCCACATGTCACCCCACAGCACGGGAGGGGGGTGAGAGATCTACAAGATGGAGGGGGTAGCCTGCTTTGGGAGTTAGAAATTGTATAACATAGAAAATTCTTAACAAAACGGAGGGCCGTGTCCGTCTCTGTGTGCACGATTCCTACAAACAGACCTGACCGGAGGGGTGAGGAGGATTCTGGGAGGTCACATGACATCACACAGACCTGACCAGAGAGGTGAGGAGGATTCTGGGATTCTAACATGATATTCCTATTGGTTCCTCAATACAGAGATTTCCTCTTCTGAAGTCAGGTGATCATATGACCATCACAGTGCCTCCATGTGACTCCCTAAACCCTGAGAGACACAACATGCAGAAGATTCTAGAAGTCACCAAGAAGATGATGGAGCTGCTGACAGGAGAGGTGAGCGGTGCCGGGAATTCTGGGACATTCTCCAGTAACAGACAAGGGATGTGTCTGGATGGTGACTGTATCATTGTGTGTGTTAGGTTCCTATAAGGTGTCAGGGTGTCACTGTCTATTTCTCCATGGAGGAGTGGGAGTATTTAGAAGGACACAAGGATCTCTACAAGGACGTCATGATGGACAATCAGCCGCCCCTCACATCACCGGGTAAGAGGAGACTTTATTGTAAAGGAGAGAGCAGTACGGAGGATCCACCTAGATCCCCCATCATCTGATAAACACATAGAAACAATGGATTCAGTCAGTGTGTGTGTTTCCTACAGATGGATCCAGTCATGGGAACCCACCAGAGAGATGTCCCCGTCCTCTGTATTCCCGGGATTCCACACAGGAAGGTCACACCATCCCTCACCATCATCAGGTAGATGATGACAGTTATTGGTAGTTGTGATTTATACACAGCATGTTTGTTACAATGAATGTTTTATTATATCTTTCAGAGTGGAATCCTCGGGGATGATAATATTGATGTTAAAGAAGAGTATAAAGAGGAGGATGAGGAGTATGGAGTGATGGAGGAGTTTTCAGAAGGACACAAGGATATGATGGAGCCACCTAATACCAGGAACCCACCAGAGAGATGTCCCCGTCCTCTGTATTCCCGGGATTCCACACAGGAAGATCACACCATCCTTCAGTATTACAAGGTTGGTGGGATGGAGCATCTAGAACATGAACTTGTAGAGATGATGTGTGGATTTTTTATATGATCTTATATTTTACAGATGATATTTTCTCTCATTTCCTTGATTTAGAGTGGAGATCCAATCGATATAGAATTTGAGGTGAAAGCAGAAGAAGAAGAGGCGTATGTGAGGGATGATCAGCAGTCTATGGAGGAGGATGGAATAACGGGGACATTTATAGAGGAGGACACTCCTACAGAGATCAGCACAGGTGGGTCATGAACACTAAATCCATTCCTCCACCCATACTGCTCACTGATTGGTCCAGAGTAGGGCGGGGACTGGGTGATATCAGCCTGTAATCCCCTGGTCACTTTCCTGAGCTGTGTTCCCCGTCCTGTATTCCTGGATTTCTCTCGGATAATCTTCCTTCTCTGTGCTGCAGACACAATTTATGTATCTAGACTGGATTTATGGAGGTTCTGGGGTTCAGCTGGCAGCAAAATGCTGATTCATGAGCATTACTAGACCTAGGTACTTGGGTCATGTAATTTGGGCCTCCTGCCCCATGTCCGGGTCTAGTAAGATCTCTGACAGAACAATTCTCCCAGGGTTCCTTGCTCTGTGGTCTGCTGGCTGTGCCGGGTGGAGGGATATGTCTGTAGTGTCTCAGACCCAAGTCACTGAGTGCAGTCTCAGGAGATGGGAGGCAGCGGTGTGGGATCTCTGCAACTTGTCTACAGTAAACATTTAAAGTGGTTATAATCCCTCCATATACCCAGTGCAATGACTGGCCTCAGGTGATACACAGAGATAAAACAAATCCTCCTACATACGTTGTACCTGTTTATCTATAGCACTCATTTCTCTATATTTGTTCAAAGTCCAGAATTTATACAGGTTGTCTGAGCAGTCAGAAAAAAGGGGGCAGAGAGCTGAAGTCACTCTCTTCACAGCTCAGTGAAGTGAGCTCTGAGAGATGATTGATGGGAAGGGACACACTTCCTTCACACAGGAACAGAGCTGAGGCTGTCAATCACAGGCTGTGTGCTGGAACTCCCTCCCTTGTCATCTTTTTTTCTCCTGGTGTCAGGAAGACTTGTCAGAAGGGACTCAACTGCTGATCGCAGAGGAAGGAGACAGCAGACAGAAATGACACTTAGTGCTCTGGACTGAGACAAGTACACACTGTAGAGGGATATGCTTTGTTCATATTCCATGTCTGAGGGTTACAACCACTGTAAGTGATCTCTGATTACTAAACACCAATTTGATGTGATCCTTACACTATTTATTAGTGTGGCCCCCTTGTCCTGAATAGAGGTACTATGTGGGTTTAGTTTGTGGCTGGGCTGTACTTGGCTCAGGCTGATTGTATAGTTCTTCACTTGGTTTCTCCCTAAGTTTAGGTTGTCTTGTGATGTCTCACTGTGGCCAGTAGATGTCACTGCTATCACTGGACATAGGATGCGATTTCACCAACCAAACTAAAGGGATATTGGACCACAAATGTCCCATATTGCAGCTTACCAATCATTGGGTGTGGCGGCTGCATTCCTTTTCTTTGGCTTTTTTCCCTGTTTTCACCTGGTGATCTGGCCAGTAACACACCTTCTGTTTTAGAGCGCCCCAACTCTGGAGATTGCAGCATGGTCAGTCTGGGGGGAGGGGAGTGTTAGATGTACTAGCAGATATAAAAACAGTAACTAATTGAAGCCAAACTCCAGCTCACACTTCATAATCAGTTTCATCAAACAGTTTTTTCCTTTTGGGATAAAAAATTGTCATGAATAAATAAAAGCTGATCATTGTAAGCTCCCTGTCAGTGGTAAATGGTCTTTATAAAACAGCAGATTTACTGGCTAGATCACCAGATAAATATAGAAGAAAACTAATACTGTATAGTCCTAACTTTTGTATTCCGTATGATAAGTTGTACATTACATTGGCCTTACTTCTTTTCCACCCATTTCCTCCCAGCTGGACATTTTATGTCGGATGATGTGATTGGAGCACAGACTTTTACATGGTGATAATAATGTGATAACATCCTCCAACTTTGGACCCTTAAACAGAAAGTGATAATGAGGGAGGAGTCAATACCCCAATGATGGTGGTCTTCAGGATCAGTCCAGTCTTCATCTTGGTTGTTCTCCCCCCATCCTCACTCTCTGACCTCTGGTGGGGCTCAGCCTCGCTGTTCTTCATGACTAAATCATGGACTAAATAAGGAAGTGCAGTACTTCTTGTGTTGGGAAGATGGCGATGAGTGATAGAGGGGGTGGGGACCCTCGTCCTATAATCCACTCATCACTGTCCCTCCTATAAAAGACAGTTCTGGTTGTTTCCTCACTCTCTGACTAAGGTCCATGAATAAAGAAATGACCTGGTAGGAGATCAGAGGAGACATTTCCTAGTTCCCTTGAGCGTGGAATTGTAAGCTCTTCAGAGACCAAGCTGCCTGATGTGGGCGGAGTCCTGGTTTGAGGGAACCAGTCAGCTCCTGTCTAGTGATCCTCTTTGTCTTTGTATTTTAGTCCATGGCCGGGAGATGAGGAAAACCTCCGAGGATTGTCTCACTTTGTCTCCAGACTGGAAAGTAGAAGATGAGGACATCACAGAGTATAGTCCAGGAGAAAACCCGGCTCCCTCCAATGTCCATCCGGCATCACCCAGTGTAGATGGACCATCGGATTCCTTGTATCCTGAGGAACCTCAGACTGTGCGGGACCGGGCCGGCCTTCCAACAGGGAAGAGCTTCTCTTGTAGTGAGTGCGGGAAATGTTTCTGTTATAAGTCCGATCTTTCCAGACATCAGAGATCTCACACGGGAGAGAAGCCGTATTCCTGTCCTGAGTGTGGGAAATGTTTTTCATTGAAGTCCCATCTTTCCACACATCAGAGATCTCACACGGGAGAGAAGCCGTATTCCTGTCCTGAGTGCAGGAAATGTTTTTCAGACAAGTCCAGTCTTTACAGACATCAGAGAACTCACGTGGTAGAGAACCCATATTCCTGTCCTGAGTGCGGGAAATGTTTTTCAAGGAAGTCCAGTCTTTACAGACATCAGAGATTTCACACGGGGGAGAAGCCATATTCCTGTCCTGAGTGCAGGAAATGTTTTGCACAAAAATCAGATCTTGCCAAACATGAAAGGTCTCACACAGGTGAGAAGCCGTATTCTTGTTCTGAGTGTGGGAAATGTTTTTCAGTGAAGTCCAATCTTTACACACATCAAAGATCTCACACGGGGGAGAAGCCACTTTCCTGTCCTGAGTGTGGGAAATTTTTTTCAATGAAGTCTCATCTTTCCAGACATCAGAGATCTCACACGGGGGAGAAGCCACTTTCCTGTCCTGAGTGAGGGAAATGTTCCTCACTGAAGTCCTGTCTTCCTGTACATCAGGGATCCCACACAACCCTGGAGGTTTATTAGTGCCTTGAGTGTGGGAAATGTTTTCTAGATGAATGTTGCTGGACATCCCAGCTCTCATGTAGGGAAGAAGCACACCCTGATATACACCTCAGATATACTCCATGGCTGATCTTCATCATGGAAGAAACAGTTCATAAGGAGATCAGAGGTCCACAAAGACATGGATGAAGTGTGGGACCAGGTTGGCTATTGATGGCAGAAGAATAAAAATGGAGTCCTGCCCTGTGATTGGCTGAGTACATTTTGTGGTGGGAGATTTCACAAACACTTGGAGGTCTGTTTAAAAATAAATGGTTCTACCTCCTGTATACCGGACACTTCCCCCCCTTCCTGCCCAGGCTGACTGGTAACTATCAGCTCTCACACTTTGAATGACAATTACACCGTCATGCAACATTGTACCCAAATTATATTTTTGTAATTTTTTCACACAAATAGATATTTATTTTGGTGGTATTAAACACCACTTGTTACCATTTTTCTTGTTTCTTGTTTTTACAAATAAATCGTCTTTCCTTGTAAATGTAGACAAAGGTGTATTCTGCGCCATTTCTTGGGTACAATAACCCCAATCAGTACAAAATGGGGATGAAATCTAATAGGTGATGATAAATAATAAACAATACAAGATAACAGTACAATGATCTAATCCACAATAATGGGGAGAAATACAAGCCAGCAATTACTGCCAAATATTAATGAATTACATCCAACTGTCTGGAAATGTTGTGTAAGAAATCAGTAACTCAGCAACATGTGACAACAGATATACAAATCCCCCCCGTGATCTCTCTACACCCAGATATTCAACGCTCAACGTGTACCTTGCCATGACTTGATCTGGAATCCCATACACAGGCCAATCCAATCCGCTTACAATCTGAGATGAAGATGTAATGTTACATGAAGTAGTCTGCCTTGTCATATATATACTGTATACATCCGGATAAACCATTGACTAGAAGCCAGAATCAGCTTCAGGGATATGTAAAATCAATCTTCCCCAGAGGAGGGAAATGATAATAATTTATACTGCAGGTAAAATGACGTCACATCCCCTCCTGTGCTCACCAGAACCGTTATCGGACTAAACAATGTATCTGGAGATATAAGGGGAGTACAAGTTATCTGAGGAAAATGAAAGTTCTAGTTCCCAATATGGACTGTATGGTGTCAGTGATGTCAGCTTTCAGTGCGCTCACTTCAGGGGGTGTCTGTTTCCGTCTGTTGCCCCTTGTCTCCTGTCTTGTGAGGTCTTGTTTTGTGATGTGTGTCCTCTTCTCTGTCTGTCTCTTACTTTTATCCCTCCAAATAAATCCTAGCCGGGCAAAGCTTCTCTCTCCTCACAATGACGTCAGACTAGGTGCTATTTTCTCTACTAATTGATTTCAGTGACCTGAAGGGGGCAGTATAGGATGAGGAATTCTCTGACATATCTTCTGGAACATGACAAGGGTTGACCTTTAACCTCGGCTGGTAAGGACATGACTACATTAGAGAGAACTGCTTTTCTGCCAGGTTTGGTGTCACACAGACTGGTACCCATGTCACTGCTAATAATGTATTACTGAAAGTGGTTGTAACCCTAAAAAACACAAATCAGTCCAATCCTGCAGTTGGGTAGATTTTACCTTTACTGAGCCATTCAGCTTAGTCTGGTATCTTGAAGCAATCCCTTTCTCCAGAAATCCCACCTGATCTTCTGAGCAGAATAAATCTGACACCAGCAGAAATATGGTGTCACCATTCCCCTTCTCCTGTGAGTGACAGGCTGTGCTGAGGAGGAGACCAGTATGAGCCTCCATGTAATACACTGCAAGGGGTGGGGGAGGGGGTGTCCTCTCCATGCTGGTCTCCGCCTTCACAAGATCCACAACTCAGCACTCATCATCACCAGTGATTGTTCTTGAGCCGAGGCTGGAGGGGGGTATAACTGGGGGATTGTGTGACATCACATCTCCGCCTACTATTCTCTGGTCCTAAGCCACGCCCACAGACCAGCAGTTTTTGGAGGGCGGAGACAAGCTAAAGGAGCATTTTTCTGAGGTACACTCACAGCTGTATGGATGTTTACATTAAAATGTATTAATTTATGGAAAAAAGTAATTTTTTAATATTTGGGTTTACAACCACTTTAAGTGATTCTGGAGAAAACAAAATCTACCTTTATATCCTACAAAAGATGAGGTCATTATACTGAGACTTCTTATCTCACGTCTTCTGTAACATAACAACGTTGTCATACAATGAACTCAAACTGATACTTTATAATGTTACAAACAGAATATCCCCAATATATCAATATGTATTCATTGTTAAACCATTTCATATAAATATATGTATGTGGAAATGGAATCTAGTAATATAAACCTGGATGACATAAGTAAGCAAGCATTCACTTCATGTAATACTAATAATAATACAAGTGACATTGTTGGATCAGATATTCCTGTCACATAATAATAACACCATATACAATGTAAGGTATAATATGCACTCTTTCCAGAGGATCATGGGAAATAATCATTGTGACCAGTTCTTGTGTCCTTTGTTCAATCTAGACATGGACTCATCCATTTATCTTACCACTTGGTGTCATGTCTAGTCTTCATCTTGTAGCCGTCTGATACCACCATACCTCCCCCCAGATTTATAACCTGGGAACATAAGCTGTAACCACCTTGGAATGCTCTTAGAATCTGTGTTCAGAAACCATGAAATAGAATATACAGAACAAAATGGCTTCCAACATGTCCATGTAGAGATGATAAGTTCAGCCTTCCTGTTTCATTCTGTGAGCCCAGAACAGTTCTGCCAACCTGGTGATCTATGATTGGCTCATAACCCTGTGGGGTGGTAACCTGTAGGCACCTGCTGATCTACGATTGGCTCATAACCCTGTGGGGTTGTAACCTGTAGGCACCTGCTGATCTACGATTGGCTCATATCCCTGTGGGGTGATAACCTGTAGGCACCTGCTGATCTACTATTGGCTCATATCCCTGTGGGGTGGTAACCTGTAGGCACCTGCTGATCTACAATTGGCTCATTCTCCTGTGTATCCTGATCAGATGATGATTACAGAACTCCCAATGTTGTTCATGTAATGGAGTGCACAGTGTGTTCCATCCAAGAAGGGCAGCAAGGTAGAAGCCGGCAATTACAGGCCAGTGAGTCTAACATCGGTGGTAGTCAAGTTAATGGAATCACTCCTGAAAGGAAGGATCATTGATCATCTGGAAACACACAACTTGCTGGATCCAAAGCAGCATGGCTTTACTGAGGGCAGACCATGACAGACTCGACTGATTGGACCTTTTGACTATATCACCAATGTTTTGGACCAGGGTGGTGCTGTGGACATAGAATATCTTGATTCCAGCAAGGCATGTGATACAGTTCCACATAACGATCTAATACAGAAGTTGGACAAGCTAGGACTTAGCCCTTGGGTGGTTCAGTGGATGTGCAGTTGGCTAAATGATAGATACCAGAGTGTGGTTGTAAATGGGGATCACTCAGAACAGAGACCAGTCACTAGTGGTGTACCCCAAGGCTCTGTACTGGGTCCTGTTCTATGTAATCTATATGTAAGGGATATAACTAAAGGGTTGTTGGGTAAGGGGATGTCTCTTTGCTGAGGACACAAACATGTGTAATAGGGAGGATATCCCTGGAGGTGTCTGTAACATGGAACAGGATTTGGCATTTCTGGATGATTGATCAGAGAAGTGAAAATTGCAGTTCAATGTTTCTAAATGTAACATAATGCACCTATAGATATAGATCTTTATATCACTAGAGGGGTCACCAGCAGGAGGAAGGAGGTCCTGATTCCTCTATAGAAATCTTTCTATCACTAGAGGGGTCACCGGCAGGAGGAAGGAGTTCCCGATTCCTCTATATAGATCTTTATATCACTAGAGGGGTCACCGGCAGGAGGAAGGAGGTTTTAATTCCTCTAAATAAATCTTTACATTTCTAGGTGGGTCACTGTCAGGAGGAAGGAGGTCCCGATTCATCTATATAGATCTTTATATCACTGGAGGGGTCACCAGCAGGAGGAAGAAGGTCCCGATTCCTCTATATAGATCTTTATATCACTGGAGGGGTCACCGGCAGGAGGAAGGAGGTCCCGATTCCTCTATATAGATCTATCACTAGAGGGGTCACCAGCAACCTCATGTAGAATACTGTGTCCAGTTCTGGAGACCTCACTTACATAAAGGTATTGATAAGATAGAACGAGTCCAGAGACGGGGAATACAAATAGTGATATCAGGAGAGACTTCAGGAACGTAACATGTCCAGTCTGGAGGAGAGAAGGGAAAGGGGAGACATGACTGAAACCTTTACATACAACAAGGGAGTGAATAAGGTTCAGGAGGGCAGGATTTTCAATATGAAACCAAAATGAAGAACACGAGGACATGACCTCCAACTAACTGGAGGAAAGTTCACAACTAATCTCAGAAAGTATTATTTTACTGAAAGAGTAGTAGATGCTTGGAATACATTTCCAGTAGAGGTAGTGAGCCAGTGACAAATCACAGAGATCATCACAATAGTACACAATGGATGGCTATGAATGAAAGACATTTATTGTGTACAACTGTCATGTGATCACTGTGATTGGTCATAGCAATCACATGGTACTGGGCTGGCCTGGTACAATGATCTGTCATCTAGTGGACACAGCAGGTGACATATCAAGATACAGCAGAGTCGCTAGACTTGGAGGACTTCATATGATGTCCACCCAGGATGGGAGAGATCCCGCTCAGCTGTCATTCTGCTATAGGCCTGGGGGGAAGCAATTCATTACAGGGGACACTGTACAGGTTCTATATGTAGTCTGGGGGTCCCTGTGGAAGTCCATGTGTGGACATGTCTACCTATGATAAATGACAGGCTAAACCCACCTGGAGACTTTCTCCACACCTGGAGTGTGCTGAGTTCTTGGAGAACGTCTACACAGTGTTTCCAGATTGGCTTTATCACCCCAACGAGCTCGCTCCAGTTCATGGATGTCATCATTATGTTTGGAGGATCTCACCAGTCAGGAGCCTTTCCTGTCATCCTACATGTTCCCTTCTGAGGATTGTTCTATCCTTCCAAACAAATGTATGAAATCATGGATGAGTCCTCCTTCTATGTGATCTAGAAGATCTTCAATCACAATGTCTTTATGGATGAAGTGGATGGCCCAGTTTATATATTATTTATTGCTTTACAGCTTTATTCCCTCCAGGATTCATTCTTTATTTATAGAACCATTCAAGGAAGTGTTCTTACTGTGAGAGATCTCCACCACCATTCCTCTGTGACCATTACATCCTTGTCATTTATGTCTAACATCTTCATTATGAGTGGATTGATAGATATTTTTATACTTTAGGATGAATTTTTGTATTTTTTTTACCCAAAAAGATCTGTTTTGGAGGTCTCTGTTTTATTATGTATTTTGTTTTTATCTTGTGTTCTGTGTCTTTAAGACTTTTCTATCTGTAGTAAAATATATTATATAAACAGTTGGTTGCATAAGAGTTAGGTTTATTGTTTCTTACTTTTTTTAGTTCTTTTTTATCTTCCCTGGTATCTCTG
The DNA here is from genome assembly GCF_062004578.1 of Staurois parvus. NCBI lineage: Eukaryota > Metazoa > Chordata > Amphibia > Anura > Ranidae > Staurois > Staurois parvus. Next base: position 176,587 of record NW_028318674.1, on the reverse strand, counting down.
TAAGGTAGATACAATGCTGGAATGGTTATTAGGGGAAGTTTCTCGGGGCTGCAGTTCCTATGAACTCCACAAGATGGAGATCTCATTTCTCCCCAGACAGGACTTCTCTATGGGATACAGACAGGAAGTGATGTCAGGTACAGACAGGAAGTGATGTCAGGGACAGAGAGGACATTCGGAGAGGTGAGTGGGGAGGAAGCAGATCAGAGACATTGGTGGAAGTGGCAGCAGAGGAGGTAATAAGATGTTATTTCCTATTTACACCCAGTAACCCCCCGTCATGTCCATCCTCTTCCTCCATAGTCACGTCCGTCCTCTTCCTCCATAGTCACGTCCGTCCTCTTCCTCCATAGTCACGTCCGTCCTCTTCCTGCATAGTCACGTCCGTCCTCTTCCTGCATAGTCACGTCCGTCCTCTTCCTGCATAGTCACGTCCGTCCTCTTCCTGCATAGTCACGTCCGTCCTCTTCCTCCATAGTCACGTCCGTCCTCTTCCTCCATAGTCACGTCCGTCCTCTTCCTCCATAGTCACGTCCGTCCTCTTCCTCCATAGTCACGTCCGTCCTCTTCCTCCATAGTCACGTCCGTCCTCTTCCTCCATAGTCACGTCCGTCCTCTTCCTCCATAGTCACTGTGACGTCTTTTATCTCCAGCAGATGATGATACACACATATATAGTGTGGGAACCCAGATGAACCCCTTCAGGGGCAGAACATCCCCCCACTTCCGGGGCCGGAACATTCTCCTCATTCTGGAGATAAATTCTAGTAATATGGTCCTCTAAACAAACAGCACTGACAATAAATAGACAAGACAAGGACCATCCTGACCATACATGGCCTACAAAGGGCAATGATGACACTACACAGGCAGCCAATGGGCAATCATTACACTATGCAGCCAACACAATGATGGAGTGCCGGGGTCAGGAGTATGGAGCATAGAGCCCCTTACATTGCTGCTCAGGAGGAAGAAAACATTCCTTTGTAACAGAAAATGTATATAAATCTGAGGTGCTTTTAGGAATATCTGGGGTTTAAAAAATAAATGGGGCTTTATAGCGACTAAAACATTTAATATGTGTAACATTGCGCTGTTTATCTCCTCCTCCCCTCCCCCGCCTGTCTCCAGCACCGCACCCAGGGACTAGCAGGGAGGAGAGATTCCTTGCAGTGTAATGAGAACCGATTGGCTGCTCCTCAGGAAAGGGGAGTGTCTGGCTTATCCTTTTTCCCTTTCACTCCCAGAGCCATTTTTGCATTTTTTGCACATTTAAGGAATCTATTTAGCCCTGAAGATGACACAAAACCCCCAAAATATAGGTTTTCTAAAAGTAGAGACTTTAGAAAATAAAATAGAGATAGTTCTATTTTTTTATGTCACAAAATATTATCACAAAGTCTAGGAAATGCCAAATTTCAGTAAAAAATATACTTAAGTTAATTTCAGTGCACAAAAAGCAATAAATGACCCATTTATGTGTAAAAATATAAAAGCCGAGGTTGCAGCGAGTAAATAGATATCCAACATGTCAAACCTTAAGTTGTGTGTGCTGAAATGGTGACAACCTTTAGTCCCCGGTATTATCTATAGGGGACACATTTATAGCCCCTTCTAGGTCATCAGTATGGAGTACGGAGGAGGTCTGCTCCTAGAATTATCCTCTCATTCTGGTGTGACCGGCGATATGTAACGTGTATCACAATCAATGTTATCACGTGTAGGCCCTCCAGCGTGTGCTCTTACGTTGCATATATGTGGGGGAGGGGGGGCCTTAAAATTTTTTAAAGGGAGGAGTTATGTACTTGGTTGTAACTTTAATTCTTTGCATTTAAAAAAAACATTTTTACTTAAGGGGACAAAGTCCTCTATGAGATGACGTTTGATGACAGGTTCTCTTTATTGAGACATCCAGGGTCTAAAAGACCCCCAATGTTCCCCTGTACTCCATTGGATGTAATGTAGTGCACATCGAACCGCATTACATTCTTTGCCGGCCTCGATGGTCGGGAAATCTGTCATAACATCACTTCTGGGTCAGGACAAGAAGGGAGTGAACATGTCCGCTCTCCTCCATCCCCTCTACCCTCCAACACCCGCTGACCCGGGCCCACAGATGGGCAAGCAGAGCCGGGGAAGCATAGCAGGTACAGGAGAGGTTCACACACACGGGGTGGCAGAGGCTGACACCTGAAAGGAGAGCCCTGCGGCTTGCCCTCAGCAGGGATAAAGAATAAACACAATACTTGCCCGGCCCCCAGAACTACATGTCCCGGGCGTCGGGTGATGTAAAGTGACCATCCCTGCATGATGAGCCGACATTGACCTCACAGCACTGCCTCAGAGCAGACTAGTCATAGGAAGGATCAGATTTACCATTCCTTGTCTGCAGATCTAATACTCATCAAAACCAGTTCAGAGACCAAACAAACCCAACAGAGAAAAGGGGCCCCGGACCTCAAAATTGTAGTAAACACTAAACAGTCCAAACAAAATGTCTTCCCATGGGGGGAGTAGTTCTTCAATGTCCAGCAACCCTCCTATTCCCCCCTCACATCCACATCCTATTATTGTGTGACCAATACCATCCAAATCATTCTTACTTTCATTTCCCAAAGTTATCCGTGTACAAGGAGACCTGTATAGATCACATGATGGCACCAATGAGGATGGAGGAGGACCGGAGTCACATGACTGAGAAGATACTAAACCTCACCCTGGAGATCATCTACCTGCTGACCGGAGAGGTGAGGAGGATTCTGGGAGGTCACATGACATCACTCTTATCTCTATTAATAACACATACCTGACCGGAGAGGTGAGGAGGATTCTGGGAGGTCACATGACATCACTCTTATCTCTATTAATAAAACACAGACCTGACCGGAGAGGTGAGGAGGATTCTGGGAGGTCACATGACATCACTCTCATCTCTATTAATAAAACACAGACCTGACCAGAGAGGTGAGGAGGATTCTGGGAGGTCACATGACATCACTCTCATCTCTATTAATAAAACACAGACCTGACCGGAGAGGTGAGGAGGATTCTGGGAGGTCACATGACATCACTCTTTTCTCTATTAATAAAACACAGACCTGACCGGAGAGGTGAGGTGGATTCTGGGAGGTCACATGACATCACTCTCATCTCTATTAATAAAACACAGACCTGACCGGAGAGGTGAGGAGGATTCTGGGAGGTCACATGACATCACTCTTATCTCTATTAATAAAACACAGACCTGATCGGAGAGGTGAGGAGGATTCTGGGAGGTCACATGACATCACTCTTGTCTATTCTGGTCAATAGACCATTTTATTTTTGCACACATTTAGATGATGTCAGGTGGTTGATATTGTTTTATTTGTCTCCTGATCTGTAGGATTATGTTGTAAAGAAGAAGTCTAGTGGGGAGCCAATCTCAGGAGGATGGAGCAGAACCCAGAGCCTCACCATGGTGCCTCCATCTCATTCTCTGATACCTGAGAGGGAGAAAGAGCAGAAGATTCTGGAACTGACCACCATGATGGTCCATCTGCTGACAGGAGAGGTGAGCGGTGCCGGGAATTCTGGGACATTCTCCAGTAACAGACAAGGGATGTGTCTGGATGGTGACTGTATCATTGTGTGTGTCAGGTTCCTATAAGGTGTCAGGGTGTCACTGTCTATTTCTCCATGGAGGAGTGGGAGTATTTAGAAGGACACAAGGATCTCTACAAGGACGTCATGATGGACAATCAGCAGACTTTGGGTTTTGTGAAGATTGTAAGGAAGGAATTTCCCCGGAATGAGACGATATTGAAGCTCACCCTGGAGATCCTCAGCCTGCTGACTGGAGAGGTGAGTGTAATGAAGGGGTTAAATCTGACTGGGCTGTACACTGGGGGGTATTCAGAGTCACTTGAAGTCTTCTGATGTTCTGTAATCAATAACGACATCCACACAAGTACTATGAATACATAAAGTGTCCGGACTCTATGAGATTTGGTCATAGCACAAGATGGCGGCATTGGTTATAGAAGAGAACAATCTCAGCTTTCGTCCAATCAGGGAGACCCATGATTACCAGCATGCCACGCCCACTGACCACTAAATCCATGGGTGACATTTCCTGGTGGGTCAGTGAGCCTTACTAGTAAACCATTAGTGACTCTATTATATGACTTCTAGAAGGAGCTATAAATCTGACCCCATTGTCATCATATCATTGGATGGAGATGTCTGTCCTTTGCTGAGTCGGCACATTGTGGCCAATCCCTGGAGAATAAATCTAGAGCTGACCATAGAAGTGAGGGATTATGGGAGAGTGAGATTTATCTTTGTATCACACAGAACTGTACAGGAGTCATGAAGAAATCTACCGACAATGACACCAGAAGGAGATCTCATCGTATGACCACAAGATCCTCGAGAATCCAGAATCCCATCACCATCCCCCCACCTCCATCCCTGATCCCTACAAGACAGAAGACACAGAAGATTCTAGAAGTCACCAAGAAGATGATGGAGCTGCTGACAGGAGAGGTGAGCGGTGCCGGGAATTCTGGGACATTCTCCAGTAACAGACAAGGGATGTGTCTGGATGGTGACTGTATCATTGTGTGTGTCAGGTTCCTATAAGGTGTCAGGGTGTCACTGTCTATTTCTCCATGGAGGAGTGGGAGTATTTAGAAGGACACAAGGATCTCTACAAGGACGTCATGATGGACAATCAGCCGCCCCTCACATCACCGGGTAAGAGGAGACTTTATTGTAAAGGAGAGAGCAGTACGGAGGATCCACCTAGATCCCCCATCATCTGATAAACACATAGAAACAATGGATTCAGTCAGTGTGTGTGTTTCCTACAGATGGATCCAGTCATGGGAACCCACCAGAGAGATGTCCCCGTCCTCTGTATTCCCGGGATTCCACACAGGAAGGTCACACCATCCCTCACCATCATCAGGTAGATGATGACAATTATTGGTAGTTGTGATTTATACACAGCATGTTTGTTACAATGAATGTTTTATTATATCTTTCAGAGTGGAATCCTCGGGGATGATAATATTGATGTTAAAGAAGAGTATAAAGAGGAGGATGAGGAGTATGGAGTGATGGAGGAGTTTTCAGAAGGACACAAGGATATGATGGAGCCACCTAATACCAGGAACCCACCACAGAGATGTCCCTGTCCTCTGTATTCCCGGGATTCCACACAGGAAGGTCACACCATCCCTCACTATTACAAGGTTGGTGGGATGGAGAATCTAGAACATGGACTTGTAGAGACTATGGGCTCCAATCACAAAGCGGTATCTTCCCGTATCCCAGTATGTAGTAAGATGCTGCATTCTGTTTTTTAGTAGTGAATCCTGCGGGTAATTTACCACTGGTGTCCATAGCAACACTTGTAAATAGCTTGTTGTGGAGAGGGCAGCCGCCAGTGTCCCCAACAACCAGTAAACAAGGAGCGGACGGCCGCCAAGTTCCCCGCTGACAGCTGTGACAGGTCTGGTATGGATTTTGAGGGGAACCCCGATGCCAAAATAATAAAAATAAAGGCGTGGTTTCCCCTCCAAAATCAATACCAGACCCTTAGTGAGTGCCCACCTTCCTCCTGAACCATACCAGGCCACATACCCTCAACATGGGGTTGGTGCTTCAGGGCAGGGACGCTCTATCCTCCCAAAAGCACCTTGTCCCCATGGCGATGGGGACAAGGGTCCTTCCCCACAACCCTGGGCAGTGGTTGTGGGGGCCTTATTGGAATCTAGAAGTCACCTTTAACAAGGAGGCCCCCAGATCCCGGCCCCCCACAATGTGAATGAGTATAGAGTACATAGTACCCCTATTCATTCACCAAAAAAAAGTAGTTTAAGAAAACACTGGAAGTAATTTTTGAAAAAACAAAAATAAAGAACAATATCCCCCTGATGTAGATCCATCGATGATCCAATCACGATACTCGCTGTCATTGCCTTCTTGTGACGTCACCAATACAACATGCCCCGGTCAGTGACGTCACCAATACAACATGCCCTGGTCAGTGACATCACCGAGTGGCACCGCCCCTTAGTATATTTAGTGGCAGGAGGCAGCAGAGCTGTCAGACAGAGGGGAGTCTTCATTGGGAGCAGAGCTTTTCTTTCCGAGTCAGCGGTGACAGCGAGCATCGTGATTGATGATGGATCTACATCGGGGGGACATTTTGCTTTAGTTTTGCTTTTTTAATAAAGGACTTGTCATAAACTGCCTGCTGTCTATATAACAGAATACTTTTTTGGGGTGAATAATTAGGGGTACCATGTACCCCATACTCATTCACATGGGGTGAGGGATCTGAGGGCTCCCTTGCTAAATTTTGTAAGTCCTCTGCCTGCAAACCCCCACAGCCACTAGCCTGGGTTGTGGGGAAGAGTCCCTGATCTCCATCAACATGGACAAGGTGCTCTGAGGGAGAAAAGCCCCCCTGCCTCAGAGCATCCACTCCATGTTAAGGGCACATGGCTTGGTATGTTTCAGGATGGTGGGTCGCTTGCTCATCCCCCCCTTTCCTGACCTGCTGGACTGCATGCTCAGATAGGGGTCTGGTATGTTTTTCTTTCATTTTGGCAAGGGGTCCACCTCAAAATCCATACCAGACCCCAGGGGGGGACCCTACAACATTTTCTTAATATTTTGTTGCCGGTAATTTTTTTTTATTTATCGGTTGGTTAGGACACGGCGGCCGCTCGCTCCCTAACAACCATGTTGTTTACCGGTTGTTAAGGATGCCAGCGGCCACCCACTCTTTCCCAAGCAGTACACATTTCCTGAATGCCGCATGTCTCCACCACTAATTAATGACCGCATGCATTTCATTCTTTATTTCCTTCTGTGAATGTAACGCCTGTTCATGCGGTATTTACTGAGCGTGTTCAGTGTTTGTGGTCAATACCGCAAAACGGGATAGGAAATGGACAGTTTCAGGATGGCATGCGGTATTTAGGGGAAATGTACCCACATATCACATGTGATCTGCTTCTGTGAAGGGAGACAATGTGTGGATTGTGTGTGATGTCACAATCATAAATCTTACATTTTACAGATGATATTCTCTCTCATTTCCTTGATTTAGAGTGGAGATCCAATCGATATAGAATTTGAGGTGAAAGCAGAAGAAGAAGAGGCGTATGTGAGGGATGATCAGCAGTCTATGGAGGAGGATGGAATAACGGGGACATTTATAGAGGAGGACACTCCTACAGAGATCAGCACAGGTGGGTCATGAACACTAAATCCATTCCTCCACCCATACTGCTCACTGATTGGTCCAGAGTAGGGCGGGGACTGGGTGATATCAGCCTGTAATCCCCTGGTCACTTTCCTGAGCTGTGTTCCCCGTCCTGTATTCCTGGATTTCTCTCGGATAATCTTCCTTCTCTGTGCTGCAGACACAATTTATGTATCTAGACTGGATTTATGGAGGTTCTGGGGTTCAGCTGGCAGCAAAATGTTCATTTCACCATAAATGTTACTAGACCTAGACACCTGGACATGTGATTTGGGTCTCCCTCCCCATTCCCGGGTCTAGTAAGATCTCTGACAGAACATTTCTCCCAGGGTTCCTTGCTCTGTTGTCTGCTGGCTGTGCCTGGTGGAGGGATATGTCTGTAGTGTCTCAGACCCAAGTCACTGAGTGCAGTCTCAGGAGATGGGAGGCAGCGGTGTGGGATCTCTGCAACTTGTCTACAGTAAACATTTAGGCTTCCACTGATTACTGAATACCAAAATATTGAGTCCTCACCCTTACACTGTATAATTTATATTGTATATTACATACTCCTGACCCCTGCACTATATACTCTATGTTGTACATTACATCCTCCTGACCCCTGCACTATATACTCTATGTTGTACATTACATACTCCTGACCCCTGCACTATATACTCTATGTTGTACATTCCATAGTCCTGACCCCTGCACTATATACTCTATGTTGTACATTACATACTCCTGACTTCTGCTCTCCCCCCTCCCCCCACTGCTATATATACACATAATGTGGATTCTCCTTTGTTACACCCATTTCCTACCAGCTGGACATTTTATATCGGATGATGTGCTTGGAGCACAGACTCTTACATGGTGATAATAATGTGATAACATCCTCCAACTTTGGACCCTTAAACAGAAAGTGATAATGAGGGAGGAGTCAATACCCCAATGATGGTGGTCTTCAGGATCAGTCCAGTCTTCATCTTGGTTGTTCTCCCCCCATCCTCACTCTCTGACCTCTGGTGGGGCTCAGCCCCGCTGTTCTTCATGACTAAATCATGGACTAAATAAGGAAGTGCAGTACTTCTTGTGTTGGGAAGATGGCGATGAGTGATAGAGGGGGTGGGGACCCTCGTCCTATAATCCCCTCATCACTGTCCCTCCTATAAAAGACAGTTCTGGTTGTTTCCTCACTCTCTGACTAAGGTCCATGAATAAAGAAATGACCTGGTAGGAGATCAGAGGAGCCATTTCCTAGTTCCCTTGAGGGTGGAATTGTAAGCTCCTCAGAGAGCAAGCTGCCTGATGTGGGCGGAGTCCTGGTTTGGGGGAACCAATCAGCTCCTGTCTAGTAATCCTCTTTGTCTTTGTCTTTTAGTCCATGGCCGGGAGATGAGGAAAACCTCCGAGGATTGTCTGACTTTGTCTCCAGACTGGAAAGTAGAAGATGAGGACATCACACAGTATAGTCCAGGAGAAAACCCGGCTCCCTCCAATGTCCATCCGGCACCACCCAGTGTAGATGGACCATCGGATTCCTCGTATCCTGAGGAACCTCAGACTGTGCGGGACCAGGCCGGCCTTCCAACAGGGAAGACATTCTCCTGTACTGAGTGCGAGAAAGGATTCCGTTATAAATCCAGACTTAATAGACATAAAAGATGTCACACGGGGGAGAAGCCATATTCCTGTGCTGAGTGCGGGAAATGTTTTGTATCAAAATCACATCTTGTCACACATCAAAGGCTGCACACAGGAGAAAAAATATATTCCTGTCATGAGTGCGGAAAATGTTTTTCACAGAAGTCCAATCTTTACACACATCAGAGATCTCACACGGGGGAAAAGCCATATTCCTGTCCTGAGTGTGGGAAATGTTTTTCACAAAAATCCAGTCTTTACAGCCATCAGAGATATCACACGGGGGAGAAGCCGTATTACTGTCCTCAGTGCTGGAAATGCTTTTCAGAGAAGTCCGTTCTTTCCAGACATCAGAGATCTCACACGGGTGAAAAGCCATTTTCCTGTCCTGAGTGCGGGAACTGTTTTACACGGAAGTCTAATCTTTATGTACATCAGAGATCTCACACAGGGGAGAAGCCTTATTCCTGTCCTGAGTGCGGGAAATGTTTTTCAGGCAAGTCTAGTCTTTACAAACATCAGAGATCTCACACGGGGGAGAAGCCGTATTCCTATCATGAGTTTGGGAAATGTTTTTCAAGGAGCTTCAATCTTTCCAGGCATAAGCAATCTCACACGGAGTAGAAGCCACTTTCCTGTCCTGAGTGAGGGAAATGTTCCTCACTGAAGTCCTGTCTTCCTGTACATAAGGGGTCCCACACAACCCTGGAGGTGTATTAGTGCCCTGTGTGCGGGAAATGTCTTCTAGATGAATGTTGCTGGACATCCCAGCTCTCATGTGGGGAAGAAGCACACCCTGATATACACCTCAGATATACTCCATGGCTGATCTTCATCATGGAAGGAACAGTTGATAAGGAGATCAGAGGTCACCAAAGACACGGATGAAGTGTGGGACCGGGTTGACTATTGATGGCAGGAGAAGAATAAAAATGGAGTCCTGCCCTGTGATTGGCTGAGTCTATAAATTGTTGAATGAATGGACCATCATTCACCCAGACGTGACCAGTTTGGTTCATACTTGAAGGAGAAGTTCCCCTTTTCGGGCAGAATATCCCTCCCATAATACACAGAAGCGTTCTCGGATGCCATCTCTGGCCCGGCCGTCCCGATGGGCTTTCCTCTCCCCTCATCCACAGGACCATCACTTGTCTGTCAGTTTATTGGAACAGATTTTCAGATTGCATCATTTCCTGTCCACTTCCTGTAGGCTACTTCCCAGAAGCCTTTACTTCCTTGTTGCATCACAGAAGGGGGTGTGACAGGGCGTGTTCACCGCTTGGGACCACACCTCCCTCATTATAATACCTTCCTATACAATCTGATTGGACAATCTCCTCTAGATCTCCCCCCAGCTATGTAGTACAAGGGCAGACAAAGTCCAGGGTATGGAATGTGTGACAATTTATATTGGGAACTTGTGAGGCCTGGGGGCTGCAAATGCATTAAGATGTACCAAGGGTTCCGGGGAGAGCGCAGATTAGTAACGTTTGTAACCGTTTTAGGATCACCCAAAAGAGGACAGAGAGGCAAGTGAGGGGATATGAAGTTGCTGGAATAGTTATCAGAGTTCCAGGTGCAGAGTGTGTGACCCATCAAGAGGCTGATAGACGTAGGTCTGGATTTAGGAGGACTCCATGGGAGTGAATGGTGAGAAGTTTGAGAACAGAGCAATGCTTCTAAGTCACCCATAAGGAGCCATGTATTGTGGTGTAAAGGGGGGTTAGTGGGGTAATCTGGGCACCAAGAAATATTTAGTAACATTTGGAACACCCAAACCTCCTTGTTCCTTATGTATATACATAGCATGTCTTGGGATTCGTGGCCCTTTGTCTGCTCAGTTGAATCACAAGACCTGATTTTAAAAAGATTTCAGAGTATAGGAGGAGATGGGGATCGGTGGGGGTGGGGATGGGGAAGAGTACAGAACAAGTAAAGGAGTTTTGGTAAAATTGCCAATTTTCCATCACTGATCCTCCCCATCCAGGAGAGGTGAAGATGAGTCCAGGACAGAAGTAGGACTCTCAAGTATTTGAAAGTGGGGATGTAGTTGGCCTCATGAAGTGTGTTGTATGAGCGAGGGAGATGAATGCCCAAATAATCCAGGTAGGAGGTGGGCCAAGAAAACTATCATTCTGTTTTACAGAGGAAAGGGAAATGTATGGAGTACAGAGAATAGGACTGGCAGGGAGGTGTTGGGTTGGACCAAAGTAAGTAAAAGATCATCAGCAAACAATCTGACTTTACCCAGTTCAGGACCGACCACCACACTTATACTGCGGCAGGGCAGCCCCTCTGTTCCAGATCACATACAGTACATGTACACGTGTGAGCCCACTGCCCTGACTGTGCTGTCATTCAGTACATCACAAGCTGATTATCAGGTCCAGGCCAATGATTTCTGGCCTGGACCTGCTGATCACCTGGACCTGCTGATCACCTGTACAGAATCAGAGATCATCCTGTGTCCATATTTATAAACAGGAACTGGAAAGGTACACTAGTGAAGAGGAGCACAAATAATACAAATTATTCCCACAAGCAGCTAAAAAAGGTGATCAATAAACCAATTTAACAGTGAATTCAACTGAAAAAACGCTGCCCACACCTGAACATACTCATATAAATGTGCAAAAATGTCAATAAATATAAATACAGCGCTGCACTTTCTTTAACCACTTTAAGTCCTCCCTATAATAGAAATACTGCTACAGTGCGGACTCCCTGCACAAAATCATATGTATGTGATTTGCGCTCCCGCAGTTGCCAGGGGGGCACATGTGCACACGCCAACCTGCCGTTGCCGTGATTCAGTTCCTGACCGATCAATCATCATGTTCAGGCCAGTGATGTTCGGCTTGGATCTGATGATCGATCCCTGCCCTATCAGAGATCTTCCTGTACCTGTGTTTCCATTATACAGATACAGGAAATGATGACATCTTCTCTCTCTGAGCACATTCCGTCCCAGAGAGATAAGAAAGCAGATCCATGTGAGTAAAAGCACTACACACACAGTAAAACCACATTTAGGACACATTTAACCCCCTGATCTCCCCCAGTTAACCCCTTCACTGCCCTGTCACCAGTGTCATTAGTACAGTGTACAGATTTTTTGCTGATTACTGTATTAGTGTCACCAGCGACTTCAGATAGCATTAGTGTCAGTTAGCATCCCTCCCAGATAGCATCAGATTGCCCGTCAGTACACCAGTCATCACATTTAACCCCTTGATTGCCAGGAACACGCTCATACACAATAAACCTCCATTGCTAGTATAGTGTCTGAGCGGATCAATATCTTTGATCAGATCAGAAATATGCCAGCGTTCACATTAGTATAGCGTCCCCAAAAATGCAGCGTTAGCGGGATCAGCCTCGGCACCTGCCAGCACCTGTGTTTAGCCCCTACGCTTCCCCCCCCTTCTCCCCCAGCAAGTGCAGTGTCAGTAGGTCACTGTCACTGATACATTGTACACAAAACCGCAGTGTTGGCAGAATCAGGCCTGATCTCTGCTAGCACTTGCAAGTACATTTTTTTGAGTGGTTCAAGCAGTCCCTGACAGCCAGGCACTCTTTTTCCTATGAATTGCACTAGGTACCTATATATTTAGTGTCCAGCGAAAGGTACTCCAGTGAAGAGGCCTACAGGATTCTGAGCATATCAGATGAGAGTGAAGGGGAAGACTCACTGACACAATCAGCCACAGAATATGAACCTGTAGACAACAGTGGTACCCTGACAGATTGCTCAGATGATGGAGGAGAGGTCCCTGCTAAGGTCAGGCGTACCCGACCCCATTCCCAGGGTGATGAGGTGTTACAATCGCATGATGACTCTCATATGCAGCAGAGTGCCGCATGAATGGCCATCACCAGCGGCCTAGTACATCCTGGTCTTTTACATACCAGCACTGCAGTATGACTTGGTGACATGGTGAGTCCCATAAGTGCAGTACAAGCTGGTGCAGTGGTGAGTACAAGTAGTGTCCTGAAGCCACCAAAACTTCACACACAGGCCCGTAGAGCCCCTAGTATCCTTCTGGGTATGCTTGCCGATTGGCAGCCCACAAATTCTGCAGCACCCGTACTTCCACCATTCACTGCCCAACCCAGAATTCAGGTGGACACAGCAAATTTAACTCCTCCCCTTGATTTTTTGGAGCTGTTTTTCACGGAAGATCTGTATGAATTGATTGCGGATAAAAGCATTTTATATGCACAACAGTTTATCACCACCAACCCAAATTCAAAGCTTGCCAGACTGTTCGCATGGAAACCTATTATGCTTTCTGAATTTAAGGTTTTTTTGGGCCTAACCCTCAACATGGGCATTACTAAGAAAAATGAATTGCGGTTGTATTGGTCCACAGACCCGATTCATCATATGCCGTGTTCTCTGCTGTCATGGCCAGGCATAGATATGAGAGTATAATGTGTTTATGCATTTCAATGACAATACAATCTGTCATCCTCGGGTTGACGAATTTGACCGGCTCCACAAAATTCGTCCTCTTGTAAATCACCTTAACCAAAAATGTGCAGATGTCTATACTCCCCACCAAAAAAATCTGCGTTGATGAGTCCCTCATTAATTTTTAGGCCACCTTGCATTCAAACTATTTTTCCCCAATAAGCTGGCCAGATATGTATATCAGAACTGTGATTTGGGGAGGGGGGTTGGTGCTATCCTGGTATTTCAGGGCATCCAAAACTGTGATAGGTAGTGAGGAAGTGAAATGAGGAAGTTATGCACCTTTCAAAGTGGTCATTGGATTTCATACCCTTGTATGTAGCTAGGCTCCCAAAAAGTCTCTCACATGTGGTACCCCCATACTTGGTAGAAGTAGCAGAATGTATTTTGGGGTGTAATTCCACATATACCCATGGCTTGTGTGAGCAATATGTCATTTAAGTGACAATTTTGTGTACAAAAAAAAACTTGTGGAAAAAAAAAAATCTTTCATGGACTCAACATGCCTCTCAGCAGATATCTTAGGGTGTCTTCTTTCCAAAAAGGGCTCATTTGGGGGTGTTTGTACTATCCGGGTATTTTAGCACCTCAAGAAATGTGATGGCAGTCAGAAAGTAAAAGCTGTGTAAATTCCATAGTTTGTAGATGATATAACTTTTACACAAAGCAATTATTATGCAGTTATTGAGATTTTTTTTTTTATCAGAGACATATAGCAAAAAACATGTTGGCCTAAATTTATGACAAAATTTGGGTTTATTGGATATTGTTTATAACAGAAATGAGAAAATATTGTTTTTTTTTCCAAAAGATAGAGAATTAAAGTTCCCGATTTCCAGAATCCCATCGTTGGGAGTTTGGTTGTATGAGTTTGTTTTTGGAGTAGGTGGTAGAAGGTAGAGAGATGGGAGCTGGACGGTGTAGAGCTGTTGAAGAGTGTTATGAGGCCCATGGGCTGAGTGTTCTCACACCAGTGCAGGTGAGGTAGCATATGTCTAATTCTGAGGAATTTGTAGAAGTCTTTCTGGTCCGGAAAATAAGTGAGGCTGGGATCCTGAAACGTTCTTATGTAAGTGTTGTTCAGCAGATCTTTGACAGAGTAAATGCCCTTTGTGTACAAGTTTACAGGTGGATATCTTCAGATAGGAGTTCCAAGGTGAGAAGAGAAGGCATTGCAGAACTTTTTGCAGTATGTCCAAAGAGGATTACGCCAAAGAGTTCCACATTCATATGATTGGTGTTATGGTGTCCAGGAATTCTGGTCAGTTTCTATCATTGCACCATGGAGAGTATTCTTCCCATCCACACTGCAGTGTAGTATGATGGCTGTAGGATGGAGGATAGGAAGTGTCGGTCTCGGGAGGAGAAATAAAGCACAGCGGATCATAGGTACAGATCTATCGAATTTGGACACAGCTATGCCAGCAGACTAAAAAAGAGAGCAAATGGCATAGTGATCCATCCCGGTTACAGTGTGTTTGTATCTATGATAAATGACAGGCTAAACCCACCTGGAGACTTTCTCCACACCTGGAGTGTGCTGAGTTCTTGGAGAACGTCTACACAGTGTTTCCAGATTGGCTTTATCACCCCAACGAGCTCGCTCCAGTTCATGGATGTCATCATTATGTTTGGAGGATCTCACCAGTCAGGAGCCTTTCCTGTCATCCTACATGTTCCCTTCTGAGGATTGTTCTATCCTTCCAAACAAATGTATGAAATCATGGATGAGTCCTCCTTCTATGTGATCTAGAAGATCTTCAATCACAATGTCTTTATGGATGAAGTGGATGGCCCAGTTTATATATTATTTATTGCTTTACAGCTTTATTCCCTCCAGGATTCATTCTTTATTTATAGAACCATTCAAGGAAGTGTTCTTACTTTGAGAGATCTCCACCACCATTCCTCTGTGACCATTACATCCTTGTCATTTATGTCTAACATCTTCATTATCAGTGGATTGATAGATATTTTTATACTTTAAATAATATTTTTACATTTTCTTCACCAAAAAGATTGATTTCAGAGGGAATCTGTTTTAATTTGTCTTCTATATGTAATAAAATATCTTTGTTAAAGCGTTGGTTCCATAAGAACTAGAATGACTTGTTCTTCCTTATCTTGTGTTATATTTGAATTTCCCTGGTAGCCGTGTAAGGCAGATATTTTACAGGAATGATTATTCAGGCTCCATTCTCACCAACGTGTATGTTAGTACTTTCTATTTTCAGAATCGCACAACAACTTAACATGGCTTCCTATGGGACACGTTCACATCTAGGCTTTTTTGAGCTGCTGTGTTTTTGGAAAGGGTCAGGGACTTTTTTAAAAGCAAAAAGCAGCATTTTGCTACAATAGAGTTCAATAGAGAATCTGCTGAAATGCATGGTTGTGCATTTTTGCATTTTTATTCTGCCCAGCAAAAAAAAAAAAAATGCACTTTGAAAAAAAAAAAAGCTGAACAAAACACAAAACTCAGTAAAAACGCATCACAAACGTATCAACATGCAAGTGTACAATCCAAACGCACATGTTCTGTGTATAAATGGCTGTGTGTATAAGTGGGTGCTGCAGCAACCGTCGGCTGGAACCGAACAGAATCAGTAAGGGAGAATGTCACCAGCACACCGAGGATCACCAATATGGGGCCAAACGTTTTACTGAACGTTCACATAGTTACAGCAAGGCAATGTTTCAGAGACTCGCAGGACCCCTCCGTCACACGCCTGATGAAGGGGTTCTGCGAGACTCTGATACATTGCCTTGCTGTAACTATGTGATCGTTCATTAAAACTTTTGGCTCCATATTGGTGATCCTCGGTGTGCTGGTGACATTCTCCCTTACAAACATATCAAAAACACATAAAAAACTCAAAATGAACTGCGAAAAGCACTGCAAAAAAAAACCAAAAAGCAAACTACAAAGCTGTGAACAGAGCCTTACAGATGTTTCTCGGGGCTGCAGTTCCTCTGAATTCCAGAAGGTGGTGATCTCACTTCTTCCCAGACAGGACTTCTCTATGGAAGATAGACAGGAAGTGATGTCAGGTAAAGACAGGAAGTGATGTCAGGCAGGAAGTTCCCGGTGGTTTTGAAGTATAAAAAAGACATTACCAGAAGTAGCAGCAGAGGAGGTAATAAGATGTTATTTCCTATTTACACCCAGTAACCCCCCATCATGTCGATCCTCTTCCTCCATAGTGTCGGGGATCGTCGCGCCGCTGGTCCCGGCGCAGGCGCAGTACACCTCCCTGTACGCGAGCGCCGGGACTTGGCCGACCGCGGCAATCAGGTTCGCGCATGCGCAGTAGTGACCGCGGGCGCGCGCCTGGCACCAATGACAGCGCAGGGCGGGATATTTAAACGGCCCTGAGCTGTCATTCAGTGCCTTTTGGTCTTTTGTATCCTGTGAACCTGTGAACCTGTCTGAAGTAAGTTGCTGACCCGGATTGTGCCCTGACCTTGCTGTTTTCTCCTGTTTTGACCCTTGCTTGCCTGACCTCTCTCCTGTATGCCCCCTATTGGATCTGACCTGCTGTTGCTGACCTGGCGTGTGACCCGACTATTCTCTGCCCGCTGCTCTGTACCGCACCGTCCCCATAGTTACCGACCCGGCTTGTATGACCCGGCTCCTGCTCAGCCATCCATCCATCCATCCATCCGTCCCTCTCTACGGGGTCTCCAGACCTCCTCATACCTGGCTCTCTCCCGTGGGAGCCCCTGGCGAATACCCCTACCACTGACGGGTGTCCTCAGTAGTCACGACCTGGTCCTGGGGTACTCCAAGTCCATCCCCACCATCAGGGGCCCTGGTGAACAAGTACCCTGGGGCTTAGATTCCGTGCGCTGGGAACATCCGACCAGTGGAGTGCTAGTGGTACCGCCGGGCGGTCCCTTACAGTACCAAAAGGCCATGACTGAGCCTAGAGGAGGGCCCTCCCCGCTAGAGGAAATTTGCAGGCACCTGGCTACTTTGACGCAGGCCGTAACGGTCCTGCAGGACAGATGCATGCAGCTGGAGAATCGCATCCAGACTGGCTCTATTTCTGATCCTGCCCCACAGGCCCCGGTTTCTGCACCCCCGGCCCTGGTAGCTCAGGAGCCAGCCTCAGGGGCTTCCGCCCCGCTCCCTATGGTAGAACCCCGAGTACCCCTACCGGAGCGTTTTCACGGGGACCGCACACGCTTCCGGTCATTCCGCGACTCCTGTCTCTTGTTCTTTGAGCTACAACCCCGTACCTTCCTGACCGAAAACGTGAAGGTAGGATTCATTATTTCACTACTACAGGGTGAACCCCAGGATTGGGCCCACCGGCTAAGGGGAAACAATGATCCTCACCTGGGATCGGTCAATAGTTTCTTTGAAGCAATGGCCATCTTGTATGATGACCCACAGCGGGCAGCCTCTGCCGAAGCGACCTTATATGCGCTCCGACAGGGCCGGCGGGCGGCAGAGGAATACGCCTCTGATTTCAGGCGGTGGATGGGGGACACACGCTGGAACGAGTTCGCTCTATTGCACCAGTTCCGTATGGGACTCTCCGATCCCTTGAAAGATGAGCTGGCCCGGGTGGAGGTTCCCGAGTCTCTAGAAGACCTTATTGCCCTGACAATTAAGATTGACCGAAGACTGCGGGAACGCAGGCTTGAGAGGTCCGGCCAGGGTCGCGGAAATACCTGGGGTCCATTCCTAGGCCCCAGCCCACCAACCCGACAAAGCATCCAGAACCCACCACCAGGAGATGTTCCGGAACCTATGCAGCTAGGTCTGGCACGGCCTAAATTATCACCGGAGGAACGCCAGCGCAGACGAGCCCAGAACCTCTGCCTTTACTGCGGTGAAGCTGGTCATATGGTGCGATCCTGCCCTCAAAAAATGAGTAAGTGCACCCGTTTTTCTTCCTTGTCTATTAGCAATACCTGTCCTTCGCAATACTTAGTAGTGCCCCTCTCCTTTCAGCTTCCAGGAAAGATCGTGGAGGTGACAGCCATAGTTGATTCGGGGGCATGCAGCTGTTTCCTGGATCTAGAGTTTGCTCACCAGCAGGGCATTCCCCTCCAACACAGACAGAAGGGCTTCAACATCTTTTTGGCTGATGGTTCCCAGATAAAATCGGGGGTAGTTAATCAGGAAACTCCCCCCATTGCCACTATCATTGCCAACCAGCACCAGGAGTTCCTCCGCCTGGACGCTATTGCATCACCTCTTTTCCCAGTCATTCTGGGGCTCCCATGGTTACGGGCCCATAACCCCCAGATTGACTGGGAGACCGGGTCAATCTCGTTCCCTTCCCCATACTGTCGGGAACATTGTCGCACTTCGGGCCCCACGGGGCCCCGAGTTCTCCTTTGCTCCGAAGGAGACTCCGACTTGAAACAGGTTATTCCCGCAGCCTATCATGGGTTCCTGGATGTGTTCAGTAAGCGGGGAGCCGACACTCTGCCCCCCCACCGCCCGTATGACTGTCCAATCGACCTGTTACCAGGCTCTGAAATCCCTTTTGGGCGTATTTTCCCCCTATCTGAGCTTGAATTGGGGGCCCTGAAGGAATATATCGAGGACAGCCTCCAGAAGGGATTCATCCGCCCCTCCACTTCTCCAGCAGGAGCGGGAATCTTCTTCGTGGAGAAAAAAGACAAAACCCTGAGACCTTGTATTGACTACCGGGAGCTGAACAGGGTCACGATAAAAAATCGTTACCCATTGCCATTGGTACCAGAACTGTTTCAGAGCCTAAAGGCTGCGGCTATTTTTACAAAGCTTGATTTAAGGGGGGCCTATAACCTGGTACGCATAAGAGAGGGGGACGAGTGGAAAACTGCTTTCCGTACCCGGTTTGGCCACTTTGAATACTTGGTCATGCCATTTGGGCTGTGCAATGCACCAGCCACCTTCCAACACTTTGTGAACGACATCTTCAGGGATTTTTTGGATGTCTTCGTTATCGTCTACTTGGACGACATACTAATTTTTTCACCCTCTCTAGAGGATCATAGGATACATGTGGCGAAAGTTTTGGGGCGATTGCGGCAGCATGGGTTATATGCTAAGGCGGAGAAATGTTGCTTTGAGCAATCTAGCATCACGTTTCTAGGCCTGATTATCTCCACTGCGGGGGTCGCGATGGACCCCCAGAAGGTCTCTGCAATTTTAGATTGGCCTGAACCCACGGACAAAAAAGGTGTCCAACGGTTTATAGGGTTCGCGAACTTTTATTGGAAGTTCATCAAAAACTTCTCGGGTCTGGTCTCCCCCATTACCCAACTAACCAAACTTGGAACCCGGTTCAAATGGACACCAGAGGCTCAAAAAGCTTTCGAAGCTCTGAAAAAGCTGTTTACCTCGGCACCCATCCTGGGCCACCCGGACGCGGCCCTGCCCTACATCTTGGAGGTAGATGCATCAGAGAATGCGGTAGGATCCATCCTGTCTCAGCGGAAAGGCACCAAAGAGTTACTCCATCCCGTAGCATTCTTCTCGAGGAAACTCACCCCAGCAGAGAAGAATTACGATATCGGGGATCGAGAGCTGCTGGCTATCAAAGCAGCGCTAGAAGAATGGAGATACCTGCTGGAAGGTGCCTCACACCCTATATTGATTTTCACAGACCACAAGAATCTGGAATATCTGAGGACTGCCAAGCGTCTACGCCCACGGCAGGCAAGATGGGCCCTGTTCTTTTCCAGATGCAATTTTCAAATTACTTACAGGCCCGGATCTAAAAATACGAAGCCTGACGCGCTATCTCGTATGTTTGAGGACTCCGAAGAAGAACTGGTACCCGACACTATCTTGTCCTCAGGGAACTTCTTGGCGCTCCAGTCGGACCTTCGCTCCAAGTTAATAGAAGCATCTACGGCCACACCAACCCCAGTTGGGGTATCCCTCCAGAACAAAGGGGGACTCCTGTGGAAGGAGGATTCTATCATGGTACCTGAGGAAGTCCGGACCCTGGTTTTGGGGCATTGCCACGATCACCCGCTGGCGGGTCACTTTGGCCCAGTCAAGACTCTGGAGCTTCTCCGGCGCTCGTTTTGGTGGCCAAACATGGCTAAGGATTGCAAGCGCTACGTGAGATCCTGTACCATCTGCCAGAAGAGCAAACCGTCAAGGAGCAAAGCCTGGGGGCTGTTGCGACCTTTGCCGATTCCCGAACGGCCTTGGCAGAAGATCGCGATGGACTTCATAGTCGAGCTCCCACCGTCACAAGACCACACAGCAATTCTGGTGGTTATTGATCGCCTATCCAAGATGGCTCACTTCGTGCCACTAAGGAAGACTCCGTCAGCAACCGAGACGGCGCGAATATTTATCCGGGAGATCGTTAGACTTCATGGAGTACCCGAGGACATCGTCTCTGATCGAGGGGTCCAGTTTACATCTAAGTTTTGGAGGGCTCTGTGCAAGGCCCTGGACATCAAGTTGTCCCTCTCCTCCGCGTTCCACCCTCAGACCAACGGTCAGACCGAGAGGACGAACCAGACCCTGGAGCAATACTTGCGTTGCTACACGTCTTTCCTGCAGGATGATTGGCTGTCTCTTTTACCCCTGGCGGAGTTCGCTTATAACAACGCAAGCCATTCGGCAACGGGGCAGTCCCCATTCTTTTCGAATTATGGGTTTCACCCTGTCTTCCTCCCTGACTTGGTCTCTGAATGCCCAGTTCCAGCCACGCAGGATGCGTTGACCTTCTTCTCCGTCAATAACAAATTACTCCAGGAAGCCATCGCTCGGGCCCAAGAGGACAATAAGAAGGAGTTTAACAAGAAACGAAGAGGGGATTTGGCGTTGCGGCCTGGGCAGAAGGTGTGGTTGGCCACAACCAACTTGAAGATGCTTTGTCCCTTGAAAAAATTGGGACCTAAATTTGTGGGGCCTTTTCAGGTAAAGCGGATGGTCAACGAAGTGGCATATGAGCTGATCCTTCCGGCCACGTTCAGAATTCATCCAGTTTTCCATGTATCTCTGCTGAAGCCAGTGATCCCAGATGCCTTCCCAGAACGAGAATCCAGACCCCCTGAGGCCATAACGGTCGAAGGACAAGAGGAATTTGAGGTGGAAACGATCCTTAAGTGCCGAAGAAGGGGGGGCCAGACCCAATTCCTAATTAAGTGGAAGGGCTATGGTCCTGAGGACAATTCCTGGGAACCGGCTCATAATGTCCACGCACCTAGACTAGTCCGGGAGTTTCTTCACGATCACCCGTGGTGGAGAGATCGGGTGGGCATCCGGAGGTTGCCCGTAGGGGGGGGGCAATGTCGGGGATCGTCGCGCCGCTGGTCCCGGCGCAGGCGCAGTACACCTCCCTGTACGCGAGCGCCGGGACTTGGCCGACCGCGGCAATCAGGTTCGCGCATGCGCAGTAGTGACCGCGGGCGCGCGCCTGGCACCAATGACAGCGCAGGGCGGGATATTTAAACGGCCCTGAGCTGTCATTCAGTGCCTTTTGGTCTTTTGTATCCTGTGAACCTGTGAACCTGTCTGAAGTAAGTTGCTGACCCGGATTGTGCCCTGACCTTGCTGTTTTCTCCTGTTTTGACCCTTGCTTGCCTGACCTCTCTCCTGTATGCCCCCTATTGGATCTGACCTGCTGTTGCTGACCTGGCGTGTGACCCGACTATTCTCTGCCCGCTGCTCTGTACCGCACCGTCCCCATAGTTACCGACCCGGCTTGTATGACCCGGCTCCTGCTCAGCCATCCATCCATCCATCCATCCGTCCCTCTCTACGGGGTCTCCAGACCTCCTCATACCTGGCTCTCTCCCGTGGGAGCCCCTGGCGAATACCCCTACCACTGACGGGTGTCCTCAGTAGTCACGACCTGGTCCTGGGGTACTCCAAGTCCATCCCCACCATCAGGGGCCCTGGTGAACAAGTACCCTGGGGCTTAGATTCCGTGCGCTGGGAACATCCGACCAGTGGAGTGCTAGTGGTACCGCCGGGCGGTCCCTTACACATAGTCATGTCCATCCTCTTCCTCCATACTCACATCCGTCCTCTTCCTCCATAGTCACGTCCGTCCTCTTTCTCCATAGTCACGTCCGTCCTCTTCCTCCATAGTCACGTCCGTCCTCTTCCTCCATAGTCACGTCCGTCCTCTTCCTCCATAGTCACGTCCGTCCTCTTCCTCCATAGTCACGTCCGTCCTCTTCCTCCATAGTCACGTCCGTCCTCTTCCTCCATAGTCACGTCCGTCCTCTTCCTCCATAGTCACGTCCGTCCTCTTCCTCCATAGTCACGTCCGTCCTCTTCCTCCATACTCACGTCCGTCCTCTTCCTCCATACTCACGTCCGTCCTCTTCCTCCATACTCACGTCCGTCCTCTTCCTCCATACTCACGTCCGTCTTCTTCCTCCATCGTCACGTCCGTCCTCTTCCTCCATAGTCACGTCAGTCCTCTTCCTCTATAGTCACGTCCGTCCTCTTCCTCCATAGTCACGTCCGTCCTCTTCCTCCATAGTCACGTCCGTCCTCTTCCTCCATAGTCACGTCCGTCCTCTTCCTCCATAGTCACGTCCGTCCTCTTCCTCCATAGTCACGTCCGTCCTCTTCCTCCATAGTCACTGTGACGTCTTTTATCTCCAGCAGATGATGATACACACATATATAGTGTGGGAACCCAGATTAACCCCTTCAGGGGCAGAACATTCCCCCACTTCCGGGGCCGGAACATTCTCCTCATTGTGGAGATAAATTCTAGTAATATGGTCCTCTAAACAAACAGCACTGACAATAAATAGAGAAGACAAGGACCATCCTGACCATACATGGCCTACAAAGGGCAATGATGACACTACACAGGCAGCCAATGGGCAATCATTACACTATGCAGCCAACACAATGATGGAGTGCCGGGGTCAGGAGTATGGAGCATAGAGCCCCTTACATTGCTGCTCAGGAGGAAGGAAACATTCCCCAGCCGGCCATGAAGAATATGTTCCATCATTGGTGTCAGAGGGAGGGAAATACTGAGGGAAGTAGAGGACTGAGGGGTCTCTGAGGAAGTAGTGGGACTAAAGAACTCTGGATCCTCTGAGGGTTTCCTGCATCTGAAGGACTCTGGGACCTCTGAGGAGGAGGAGTAGCTGAAGAACTTTGGGAGTCTGTTAGGAAGTAATAGGGCTGAACAACTCTGAGAGGTTAGTGGGGCTGAAGGACTGTGGGGACCTCTGAGGGGTATTCAGGCTGCAAGGCTCTGAGGTAAGAGGGGGCTTTAGGGCTCATAGGAACTCTTGGTCTCTGATGGTCCTCCCACCCCACCTTCACTTACTTTTCTGACCTCCTTAAAGAACTCCTGCCAGCACGTGTAGGGAGTCTTCACCTCTCCATCTCACTGGTCAAGACACAGAATAGAACAAAGAAGGACACTTGGTCCTTGGGGAGGTCTGTATGCATAGCATTAATGCTTAATGGGCAGACAGTCCAATACCTTCCCATACCACAGAATCTGGCAGTTCCCGGTGTTGGAAGTCAGAGCCAGAAAAATCCACTGCGACTCTGTACAATGTCCTGGAAATGTCAGAATACTTGGCAACTAAGAGATCAAACCCTTCCCCCTGCTGTCCTCCTCCTACCCACACATAGAAGAGATGAGAACAGACTCCTCCCCCACAGCTCTCTACTCCACCAGCACCATCCTCCTGCTACCCAATCCAATCCCTTCTCTTACTGCAGAGAGTGACAGTGACATCACTCCTGTCAGTCAGCAGGCTGCTGGAGATTGGAGCCTTGCAGCCGGAGTTCTGCCAATTATCCTGATTATCCAGCAATTCCGGCCAGCAAGTTCCCTTCCTGGACCTCATGATGACCCGACATTGACCTCACAGCACTGCCTCAGAGCAAACAAATCATAGGAAGGATCATATTTATCATTCCTTGTCTGCAGATCTAATACTCATCAAAACCAGTTCAGAGACCAAACAAACCCAACAGAGAAAAGGGGATTTCTGATGCAGCAGGTCAAGAGGGTCCCGGGACCTTGAAAATTTTGTAAACCCTAAACAGTCCTGACTAAATGTCTTCCCATGGGGGGAGTAGTTCTTCAATGTCCAGCAACCCTCCTATTCCCCCCTCACATCCACATCCTATTATTGTGTGACCAATACCATCCAAATCATTCTTACTTTCATTTCCCAAAGTTATCCGTCTACAAGGAGACCTGTATAGATCACATGATGGCACCAATGAGGATGGAGGAGGACCAGAGTCACATGACTGAGAAGATACTAAACCTCACCCTGGAGATCATCTACCTGCTGACCGGAGAGGTGAGGAGGATTCTGGGAGGTCACATGACATCACTCTTATCTCTATTAATAAAGTGCAGACCTGACTGGAGAGGTGAGGAGGATTCTGGGAGGTCACATGACATCACTTTTATCTCTATTAATAAAACGCAGACCTGACTGGAGAGGTGAGGAGGATTCTGGGAGGTCACATGACATCACTCTCATCTCTATTAATAAAACACAGACCTGACCGGAGAGGTGAGGAGGATTCTGGGAGGTCACATGAAATCACTGATCTCTGTTAATAAAACACAGACCTGACCGGAGAGGTGAGGAGGATTCTGGGAGGTCACATGACATCACTCTTATCTCTATTAATAAAACACAGACCTGACCGGAGAGGTGAGGAGGATTCTGGGAGGTCACATGACATCACTCTTATCTCTATTAATAAAACACAGACCTGACCAGAGAGGTGAGGAGGATTCTGGGAGGTCACATGACATCACTCTTTATTAATAAAACACAGACCTAACCGAAGAGGTGAGGAGGATTCTGGGAGTCTAACATGATATTTCTATTGGTTCCCCAATACAGAGATTTCCTCTTCTGAAGTCAGGTGATCATATGACCATCACAGTGCCTCCATGTGACTCCCTAAACCCTGAGAGACACAACATGCAGAAGATTCTAGAAGTCACCAAGAAGATGATGGAGCTGCTGACAGGAGAGGTGAGCGGTGCCGGGAATTCTGGGACATTCTCCAGTAACAGACAAGGGATGTGTCTGGATGGTGACTGTATCATTGTGTGTGTCAGGTTCCTATAAGGTGTCAGGGTGTCACTGTCTATTTCTCCATGGAGGAGTGGGAGTATTTAGAAGGACACAAGGATCTCTACAAGGACGTCATGATGGACAATCAGCCGCCCCTCACATCACCGGGTAAGAGGAGACTTTATTGTAAAGGAGAGAGCAGTACGGAGGATCCACCTAGATCCCCCATCATCTGATAAACACATAGAAACAATGGATTCAGTCAGTGTGTGTGTTTCCTACAGATGGATCCAGTCATGGGAACCCACCAGAGAGATGTCCCCGCCCTCTGTATTCCCGGGATTCCACACAGGAAGGTCACACCATCCCTCACCATCATCAGGTAGATGATGACAATTATTGGTAGTTGTGATTTATACACAGCATGTTTGTTACAATGAATGTTTTATTATATCTTTCAGAGTGGAATCCTCGGGGATGATAATATTGATGTTAAAGA
Source organism: Staurois parvus (assembly GCF_062004578.1). NCBI lineage: Eukaryota > Metazoa > Chordata > Amphibia > Anura > Ranidae > Staurois > Staurois parvus. The sequence continues at coordinate 150,721 of NW_028318674.1, read as the reverse complement.
AGAGTATAAAGAGGAGGATGAGGAGTATGGAGTGATGGAGGAGTTTTCAGAAGGACACAAGGATATGATGGAGCCACCTAATACCAGGAACCCACCAGAGAGATGTCCCCGTCCTCTGTATTCCCGGGATTCCACACAGGGAGGTCACACCATCCCTCATTGTTACAAGGTTGGTTGGACTGAGCATCTAGAACATACATTTGAGGAGAAAATATGTGGATTTTTCATGTGAGCTTATATTTATATATTTTTGGTGAAATTTCTAATTTTCTTGGTTTAGGGTGAAGATCTGATGTATATAAAAGTTGAGGTGAAAGCAGAAGAAGAAGAGGCGTATGTGAGGGATGATCAGCAGTCTATGGAGGAGGATGGAATAACGGGGACATTTATAGAGGAGGACACTCCTACAGAGATCAGCACAGGTGGGTCATGAACACTAAATCCATTCCTCCACCCATACTGCTCACTGATTGGTCCAGAGTAGGGCGGGGACTGGGTGATATCAGCCTGTAATCCCCTGGTCACTTTCCTGAGCTGTGTTCCCCGTCCTGTATTCCTGGATTTCTCTCGGATAATCTTCCTTCTCTGTGCTGCAGACACAATTTATGTATCTAGACTGGATTTATGGAGGTTCTGGGGTTCAGCTGGCAGCATTATGTGACCTAGGCTCCTGGGACATGTGATTTGGATCTCCTTCCCCATGTTCGGGTCTAGTAAGATCTCTGACAGAACATTTCTCCCAGGGTTCCTTGCTCTGTGGTCTGCTGGCTGTGCTGGGTGGAGGGATATGTCTGTAGTGTCTCAGACCCAAGTCACTGAGTGCAGTCTCAGGAGATGGGAGGCAGCGGTGTGGGATCTCTGCAACTTGTCTACAGTAAACATTTAACCACTTGACCTCCAGAGGATTTACCCCCTTAATGACCACGCCTCTTTTTGCTACTCTGCGCTGCACTAATTCAACTGATAATTGTGCGGTCATGCAATGCTGCACCCAAACAAAATTATGTCTTTTTTCACACAAATAGAGCTTTCTTTTGGTGGTATTTTATCACCTGTGCACTTTTTTTATGTGCAATATACAAAAAAAGACCAAACATTTTGAAGAAAAATAATATTTTTTACTTTCGGCTATAAAAAATATATAGTAAACTCAAAGTTAGTTATAGATTTAGGCCAAAATGTATTCTGCTCCATGTTTTTGTAAAAAAAATCCCAATAAATGTATATTGATTGCTTTGTGTGGAAGTTATAGCGTCTACAAAATATGGGATAGATAATGGAATTTGCACCATTTTTCTGCTATACAGCGCTGTACTAGTTTAACTGACAATTGCGCAGTCATGCAATACGGTACATAGATGAAATTTATGTCCTTTTTTTCACACGAATAGAGCTTTTGGTGGTATTTGATCACGTGTGCACTTTTTATTTTTGACGCTATAAACAAAGAAAGCTTTGAGAAAAAAAAAATGTTTTTTTTAAAAAAACAATATTTTCTCATTTCTGTCATAAATATCCCAAAAAACTAAAATTTCCTCATAAATTTAGGCTAAAATGTATTCTGCTCCATGTTTTTGGTTAAAATAATCCCAATAATTGTATATTGATTGCTTTGTGTGAAAGTTATAGCGTCTACAAACTATGGGAGAGATAATGGAATTTACACAGCTTTTACTTTCTGACTGCTCATCACATTTCTTGAGGTGCTAAAATACCAGGACAGTACAAACACCCCAAATTACCCCTTTTCGGAAAGTAGACACCCTAAGCTATCTGCTGAGAGGCATATTGAGTCCATGGAAGATTTTTTTTTTTCCCACAAGTTTCTAGAAAATTACAAAAAGTTGTCATTTAAATTATATATTTCTTGCACAAGCCATGTGTATATGTGGAATTACACCCTAAAATATATTCTGCTACTTCTACCGAGTATGGGGGTACCACATGTGAGAGACTTTTTTGGAGCCTAGCCACATACAGGAGCCTGAAATCCAATGACCACTTTGAAAGCCTGAAGGTGCGTAACTTCCTCATTTCACTTCCTCACTACCTATCACAGTTTCGGAGGCTCTGAAATGCCAGGACAGCACCAAACCCCCCCAAATGACCCCTTTTTGGAAAGTAGGCACCCCAAGGAATTTAAAAAAAGGCATGGTGAGTATTTTGCAGATCTCATTTTTTCTCACAAGCTTTTGAAATATAAAAAAAGAAAAGAAAAAATGTTTTTGTTTTTTTCTTAATTATCCAAAAACTTGTGTTAACAAACGAGATCTGCAAAATACTCACCATGCTTCTTATCAAATTCCTTGGGGTTTCTACTTTCCAAAAAGGGGTCATTTGGGGGGGTTAGGTGCTATCCTGGCATTTCAGGGCCTCCGAAACTGTGATAGGTAGTCAGGAAGTGTAATGAGGAAATAAAGCCCTTTAAAAGCTTGAAGGTGGTTATTGGATTTTGGGGTCCTGTACTTGGCTAGACTGCCAAAATGTCTCACATGCGGTACCCCCATACTCGGGAGAAGTAGCAGAATGTATTTTGGGGAGTAATTCCACATATACCCATGGCATGTGTGTGAGCAGTAAATCATTTAAGTGACAATTTTGTGTAAAAAAAAAAAACAAATTTGTAATTTTCCAAAAACTTGTGGTAAAAAAATAATTTCATCTATTGATTCAACATGCCACTCAGCAAATAGTTTGGGGTGACTACTTTCCAAAAAGAAGTTGTTTTGGGGGGTGGGGTCATTTTATGCCCAGCATTAGAAGTTTATGCCACACATCACTCACTCTTCTAACCACCTGAAGACCAAGCCTTTTTGTTCACATGAAAAAAATCTATATATTTTGCTAGGAAATTAATTTAAAACCCCAAAAATTATATATTTTTTAAAGCAAACACCCTAGTGAATAAAATGGTGGGTGCTGAAATTTTTTCTGTCCCATAGTACTTGCGCAGCAATGTTTAAAACGCAATTTTGTTTATTAAAAAATACACTTTTTTTTACTTTTAATGCACAAAAATACAATATATTGGCCAATTATTTGGTAAAATATAAAAGATGATGGTATGCCGAGTAAATAGATACCAAACCTGACCTGCTTTAAAACTGTGCATGCCCCGTGCAATGGTGACAAACTGCATACATTTTTAATATCCATAGGTAATGTTTTAAAGCCTTTACAAGCTACCATTGTAGATTTACAGAGGAGGTCTAGTGTTAGAATTACTGCCCTTCATCTGACGTTTGTGGCGATACCTCACATGTATGGTGCAACCGCTGTTTACATACCAGCACAGGATCAAGGCTCACAAACGCAGGTGTGTGTATGTGCACACGGGGGTGAGGGTACTTTCTTTCTTTTTTTTTAAGTTATTTTGATTTTTTATCACTTTTAATGCTATCACAGGGAATGCAAATATCCCCGATAACTTCAATGGGCATTGTCATAGATTCTTTTTTGAGAAATCTGGGGTCTATCAGACTCCGGATCTCTCCACTGCCCTTACATTATCTAATCAAACCAACATCGGTGATCAGATGCTTTCCCAATTTACAAATGGCGCTGTTTATATCCTGCGAAAATGAAGTGATGAAATGCTCGTAGATTACGATTTCCTAGATTATAGAGATGATTGGCACCATTTTAGTCTCCAATCAGCTCTATGGTCAGCTGGCAGAAACACCGGCTGCATTCTCAGGTTCCCCCGATGGCACGGGACTGCCCGAGAAAGCCTTGGAAGGCAGTGGGGGAGGGGGAATCATATCCCGCTGCTTGTAAAAGCAATCCTGTAGCTAATTATCTACTAGGATTGCTTTTACATGAAAGCCGATCGCCAGCTGAAAAAAATGATACCAGGATGATGCCTGCAGTTGTAGGCATCATCCTGGTATAACCATTCAAAGTCCAGGGATGTACCAGTACATCGCTGGTCCTTGTTGGGTATATATACTATATTCTTTTTTTTTGTATGCAGCCTGTGGACTGAATGAAAAAATGAGAAGAAATCTCTGCCAGAAAAAGTGTGTGGTGTGCCCACCATTAGAATATAGTGCCCTGCATCCACCCACTTCTAATGGTGGGCACACATTAGGTCACACGGTGCCACATGTGCCATTTCCAAGATTGTACAAATGTCTAAATAGTGGCACACTTGAATAAAAATTGTCCACGTATAAGTGGTACCCCATATGGAGAAATGATGACACCAAGTCCCAAACTATCTTTCCACTGCTCCCTATGTAGTCTGGGCATCCAGGGGGCTCCACATGACTATCTTTTCCCACGTAAATCCAAAACTTATAAGTATAGCCTGTTGTCCTCTCACAGGTCTTCTACATCTTGACCCCATATCTGGCACGCTTGCTGGGGAGAAATTGTTTGAATGCAAGGTGGTTAGAAAAATGAATGAGGGACTCATCAACGCAGATGTTTTGCTGGGGAGTATAGACATCTGCAAATTTTTGGTTAAGGTGATTTTCGAGGTGCTGAATTTTGTGGAGCCGGTCAAAATCAGGGTCACCCCGAGGACGACAGATTGTATTGTCATTGAAATGCATAAAACACATTATACTCTGATATCTATGCCTGGCCATGGCAGCAGAGAACACGGCATATGATGAATCGGGTCTGTGGACCAATACAACTGCAATTCATTTCTTTTAGTAATGTCCATGTTGAGGGTTAAGCCCCCAAAAAATATAAATTCAAAAACCGTAATGGGTTTCCATGCGAATGGTCTGGTAATGTTTGAATGTTGGTTGGCGGCGATAAATTGTTGTGCATATAAAATGCTTTGATCCACAATCAATGCATAGAGATCTTTAGTGAAAAACAGCTTTAAAAAATCAAGCGGAGGAGTTAAATCTGCTATTTCCACCTGAATTCTGGTTTGGGCAGCTCTATGGGTGTCAAGGTCCTACCTTTTCCCAGAGGTTTGCTGCTCCATGTGCTGGCATCCATCTTGGGTTTCTGCAAAGCATGGTGGGAGCCTTTTATGATTTCAGGCCTGTGTGGTTGAGCACATTTAAGCCTGTTGTCTGCACTTCCTCTTTGCATTCGTGTCCTGTATGATAGTGTTGTTGCAAGCTCTTACTCTACTCTCGTGGCTCTCCTGGAAACTGACTCGGCTTTGTCTAAGACTATTCTCAGCCTTATCCCTTTATCTGACCTCCCGTTGCTGACCCGGCTTGTGACCTGAGTATTCTTGTCTACCGTTCGGTATTGTCTGTCCCGCTGTTATTGACCCGGCCTGTCCGACTACGCTATCGTTCTTGTCTGGTTCCTACCAGCTATACGCCATTGGCGGCGGCCATTACCGCAGCTGGGGTTTCTTGGGGGCCGCGACCTGGTCCCTGGCTGTGTCAAGTCCATCCCCACCATCACGGGCCCTGGTGAAGGGCAGCCTGGGGCTTAGACTCCGCGCTCTGAGGGACTCCGGTCTGTGGGTGGTGGTTGTCGGCAGTCGGTGCGTGACCCTACCTTTAAGCCTGCCTGTCCATTCCACAGCTCTTGCACTGACAATGGGCCTGTGTGCGAATTCTTGGTGGTTGCGTGACAATACTTGTGCTCGCCACCTCACCAGCTTGTACTGCACTTATAGGACTCACCTGGTATTAATAAGTGTTCTTGCAAGAACACTTATTGTTATCTCACAAATATATTCTTATTATTATAGCCAAATTTACCACCCTAACTCCTCCCACAGTTTTTACACTACAAAGACAAGTAATATATCAAAACGTGCTGATTGTTCCAGATTGGATTGCTATTTATGGAACGTTTCACCGAATGGTTCACAAAATATTGTGGTTTTTGTGGTGAAATTTTCCCATAGGAATGAATGGAGCAACTTCAGTTGGGGCTGACAAAGTTAGAGTGTGAAAGGAAAAATCAGGACATGATTTCTAAACTGCCATCACTCCCTCATTTTCAAGCCCACCTACACAAATTTTATATCAAAACGTTTAGCTATCCCTGCTGCCACTAAAAATGTTCACAACTAAGCCATAGTCCTGATAGTTTTCACAATATGACCATTTGTTTGCAACTCATGCCGCCCATTGACATTCATTGAATCTCCACTCTAGACACCTGAAATTTGAAGGGACATTTCTAAACTGCAACTGTGCCTTCATTTTTCATATTTCAGAGACATACTATGCATCAAAATGTAGGTCTAGGTCTTATGATTCTCACAATATAAAGCTCTTTGCTGTAGGATATATACTTTTAAAACTACAACCGTTTGAAGATGGCAACTGCCAGTGAAGTGAGCAAGTTGGAGCAGTTTGTTTATAAAAGTTCCTCTCAGCTTGCACTAGAGTGAGTTGCCATAGCAACCCAGCTGTGTGAGCAGCCAGCAGAGTGACCAAAGCTACTCCGCCCACTCCAGTTGTGCAGGCAAGAACACTTCACACAATTTCCCCAGAAATTGTAGATTTTCTAGTTATTATTATTATACAGGATTTATATAGTCCCAATACAAGAGGGAGAGGAGGGCCTGATCCTGGGAACTTACAATCTAAGAGAAATGTGAAAGGATGTACTAGGCCACTGGTGCTCGCCAGTTCACCAAAAGGTAGCGTGGCACTAGTACTGGCACTCTGCTGCATATGAGAGTCATCAAAATTTACCAGCAAGTGCTAGCAGAGATCAGGCCTGATTCTGTGAACACTGCGGTTTTGTGTACAATGTATCAAGTGACAATGACCTACTGACACTGCACTTGCTGAGGGAGACGGGGGGGGTAAGCTTAGGGGCTAAATGCAGGTGCTGGCAGGTGCCGGGGCTGATCCCGCTAACGCTGCGTTTTTGGGGACACTATAGTAATGTGAACGCTGGTATAGTGCTGATCTGATCAAAGATATTGACCCGTTCAGACACTATACTAGCAATGGAGGTTTCTTGTGTATGAGCATCTTCCTGGCAATCAAGGGGTTAAATGTGATTACTGGTGTACTGATGGGCAATCTGACGCCATCTGGGAGGTGCGTGAAAACCACTGGAGTGCCAATCAATTATATATGTGATTTTGTGCACCCATGCCGCCCTGTAGCAGTATTTCTGCTATAGGGCGGTCAGGAAGCGGTTACAGAAACTGTTTGTGATACGGTGCTGTGTTACTTTAACTGACAATTGCGCGGTCATGCAACTCTGCACTAAAATTAAATTTACAGATTTTTTCCCCACGAATTGGGCTTTCTTTTGGTGGTATTTGATCGACTGTGCATTTTTTTATTTTTTGCGCTATAAAAAAAAGACTAACAATTTTGAGAGAAAAAAAACAATATTTTGGACTTTTTGCTATAAAACATGTCTAATAAAAAAATGTAAATATCAAATTTAGTCATAAATTTTGGACAAAATGTATTCTGCTCCGTGTCTTTGCTGAAAAAAATCCCAATTTGTGTAAGTTAATTGGTTTACATGACAGTTATAGCATTTAGAAATGGCGGTATAGATACTGGATTTCTTTTAATATACTAATAATAGTGGAAATCAGCAATTTATGATGGCGATCAGCGACTCATGGCGGGACTGCGGGACTGAGGTGGACATTCTGACACTGGGGGGGAACTGACTTGGGGTCACTGACATCCACAGTGACACCAATATAGTGATCAGAGCAAAAAAAAAACCCACTGACACTGTACTAATAGCACTGGGGAGGAAGGGGTTAACTTCTGGAGACAAAGAGTTAACTGTGTCAGGAGAGTTTTACTAGGGGGTGGGGTCTGTTACTAGGGGGTGGGGTCTGTTACTAGGGGGCGGGGTGTGTGTACCTCTCTGTTACACACTATCCCGGAAGGCTGAGCTCAGTGATCCTGGAACAGTGTGCTGAAAGCTGACAGGGAGGAGAGCTCCACTGAATTCAATGCAGCCTTCCTCTCTGGCAATCGCCGGGCTCTGGTGGGTAATCACTGGCTGGAACCCAGTGATTGACATCCACAGCCATGGTGGTCACGCCCCTCGTGTGCGCTCCCTACCCCAGAATGCAGGATTATGTATATATACGTGATCCTCCACACAGGGGCCACCTTATAGCAGTATATTTACTGCGAGTGGTCCCCTAGTGGTTATGCTTCCACTGATTACTGAATACCAATATTATGAGTCCTGACCCTTACACTGTATAATTTATATTGTACATTACATACTCCTGATCCCTGCACTATATACTCTATATTGTACATTACATACTCCTGACCCCTGCACTATATACTCTATATTGTACATTACATACTCCTGACCCCTGCACTATATACTCTATGTTGTACATTACATCCTCCTGACCCCTGCACTATATACTCTGTTGTACATTACATCCTCCTGACCCCTGCACTATATACTCTGTTGTACATTACATCCTCCTGACCCCTGCACTATATACTCTATGTTGTACATTACATACTCCTGACCCCTGCACTATATACTCTATGTAGTACATTACATACTCCTGACCCCTGCACTATATACTCTATGTTGTACATTACATCCTCCTGACCCCTGCACTATATACAATATGTTGTACATTACATCCTCCTGACCCCTGCACTATATACTCTATGTTGTACATTACATACTCCTGACCCCTGCACTATATGTTGCACATTACATACTCCTGACCCCAGCACTATATACTCTATTTTGTACATTACATACTCCTTTCCCCTGCATGCACTATATACTCTATGCTGTACATTACATCCTTCTGACCCCTGCACTATATACTCTATGTTGTACATTACATACTCCTGACCTCTGCACTATATACTCTGTTGTACATTACATACTCCTAACCCCTGAACTATATACTCTTATGTTGTACATTACATAGTCCTTACCCCTGCACTATATACTCTGTTGTACATTACATACTCCTGACCCCTTCACTATACACTCTATGTTGTACATTACATACTCCTGACCCCTTCACTATATACTCTATGTTGTACATTACATACTCCTGACTTCTGCTCTCCCCCCTCCCCCCACTGCTATATATACACATAATATGGATTCTCTTTTGTTCCCCCCATTTCCTCCCAGCTGGACATTTTATATCGGATGATGTGATTGGAGCACAGACTTTTACATGGTGATAATAATGTGATAACATCCTCCAACTTTGGACCCTTAAACAGAAAGTGATAATGAGGGAGGAGTCAATACCCCAATGATGGTGGTCTTCAGGATCAGTCCAGTCTTCATCTTGGTTGTTCTCCCCCCATCCTCACTCTCTGACCTCTGGTGGGGCTCAGCCCCGCTGTTCTTCATGACTAAATCATGGACTAAATAAGGAAGTGCAGTACTTCTTGTGTTGGGAAGATGGCGATGAGTGATAGAGGGGGTGGGGACCCTCGTCCTATAATCCCCTCATCACTGTCCCTCCTATAAAAGACAGTTCTGGTTGTGTCCTCACTCTCTGACTAAGGTCCATGAATAAAGAAATGACCTGGTAGGAGATCAGAGGAGCCATTTCCTAGTTCCCTTGAGGGTGGAATTGTAAGCTCCTCAGAGACCAAGCTGCCTGGTGTGGGCGGAGTCCTGGTTTGGGGGAACCAATCAGCTCCTGTCTAGTAATCCTCTTTGTCTTTGTATTTTAGTCCATGGCCGGGAGATGAGGAAAACCTCCGAGGATTGTCTCACTTTGTCTCCAGACTGGAGAGTAGAAGATGAGGACATCATACAGTATAGTCCAGGAGAAAACCCGGCTCCCTCCAATGTCCATCCGGCACCACCCAGTGTAGATGGACCATCGGATTCCTCGTATCCTGAGGAACCTCAGACTGTGTGGGACCGGGCCGGCCTTCCAACAGGGAAGAGGTTCTCCTGTACTGAGTGTGGGAAGGGTTTCTGTTCTAAATCCAATCTTAATAGGCATAAAAGATCTCACACGGGGGAGAAGCTGTATTCCTGTCCTGAGTGCGGGAAATGCTTTTCAGAGAAGTCCTATCTTCATAAACATCAGAGATCTCACACGGGGGAGAAGCCGTACTCTTGTTCTGAGTGCAGGAAATGTTTTTCAGAGAAGTCCAGTCTTTATAGACATCAGAGATCTCACACGAGGAGAAATAACTTTCCTGTCCTGAGTGTGGGAAATGTTTTATGGCGAAGTCCAGTCTTTCCAGAAATCAGAGATCTCACATGGTTGAGAAGCCACTTTCCAGTCCTGAGTGATTAAAATGTTCCTCACTGACATCCTGTCTTCCTGTACATCAGGGGTCTCACATGGGGGAGAAGCCACTTTCCTGTCCTGAGTGAGGGAAATGTTTTTCAGGGCGATCCGGCCTTAACACGCATCAGAGATTTCATACAGGGGAAAAGCCATATTCTTGTTCTGAGTGCGGGAAATGTTTTTTGCAGAAGTCCGATCTTTACAGACATCAGAGAACTCACACGGGGGAGAAGCCACATTCCTGTCCTGAGTGAGGGAAATGTTCCTCACTGAAGTCCTGTCTTCCTGTACATCAGGGGTCCCACACAACCCTGGAGGTGTATTAGTGCCTTGAGTGCGGGAAATGTCTTCTAGATGAATGTTGCTGGACATCCCAGCTCTCATGTGGGGAAGAAGCACACCCTGATATACACCTCAGATATACTCCATGGCTGATCTTCATCATGGAAGAAACAGTTCATAAGGAGATCAGAGGTCCCCGAAGACATGGATGAAGTGTGGGACTGGGTTGGCCATTGATGGCAGGAGAAGAATAACAATGGAGTCCTGCCCTAGAGCACTGAATAAAGATGATGGTTTTACTATTTCCATATTTTTATTTACTATTTCCATGTTTGGAATTTAATATTTTATTTTCTAATTGGCTCTGAATATTACATTTTGTTAATTGTCTTTTCTATACACACTTCATCCTTTATATTTGTAATAATAAAGTATCTTTTTATCAGACATGTTTAATATTATAATGGCTCTGTAATCCAATAGTTCTGTTGTTATGACATTATGGCACTTGTAGTCCTCCAGGTGAATGGCAATACGCTATATCTAGTTTGATGACATCATGTTGTGTATACATTGTATATTATAATCCCAGCTGGCTCACTCCCTATAATTGGCAGAGTATTATTATTCATTATTTTATATATACATTCATTTTTCCATATCATTTTAGGGGTCTACAACAAAATGGAGAGCGTCTCCTGTATTATCCCTATCATTAATATTGTTATCCTTCAATAAAATGGCGGCCGTTATGTATAGTCATTTATTTCTTTAGCTGCTCTTATTTTTGTCCTTTATCATCCTACTGTTCAGCATTTATTATTCATTCCTTTGTATTGCATTCCCTGATGGGCTGAGTGGTTTTCCCTAAGCGGTTCTGTTTTGTCCGGCTGCCTTGCAGGTCTTCCACAAAATGGCGCCCGCATCGCGCATGCGTTCGGGAGCTATAAATAGCGGATGACGTCAGTGGCAAGGCTATTCCTTTGATAACGTGTTGTTGCATGAAACACGTAAGGGAGGAGCAATGCCGTGCTGACGTCACGTCGCCGAGGCTGCATGTTGGTCCGGCGGCCATCTTTATCACTGCATATGTAAGTTTGATTTTTTGGCATCAATATTTGGATTCTTTGCCCATATCTATTCCAGAGTTCCTACACTATAATATCCATGTGTGGTGGCTGATTACTGAGCCGTGGAAGGTGGAAGAGTAACATCTGACAGTATCGGTGCACCTTGGCTGGATTGGATATTAAGGAGCAGTTCCTCCCCCACTCCCTGTAATGGATTGGTCCATTAGTGATGTCTGGAGTGCTCCCCCTGCTGTGTGTGTGCCAGTGGAGCCCCCTTCTGCCCCGACCACATCCATGATGACCACCAGGGTCCTGTTTGGAGGGTATTGTTACATGCGGTAAGAGCAAGAACATACCAATCTATCACCATCTGAAGTCACGAGCACTGGAGCAGGGGCGGACTGACAACTCATGGGGCCCCCGGGCAATAGGGGATCATGGGGCCCCTGTATCCTTGCCCAAACTCAAAAAAGCCTATGAAAAAGGTACCAGGGGCATCTCATGGGGCCCCCTACTGACCCTGGGCCCTCGAGCAGTACCCGAGTTTCCAAATGGTCAGTCCACCCCTGCACTGGAGTTATTTCCAATATTCCTGCTTCCCAGTCACCAGAATCACTATTCTACTTGAAGTGTTATAACGATCACCATCTCAATTCTCATCCAGTCACCAGTTTACTGGAATATGGATTCATCAGCACGTTTTTGCACTTTATGCACTTTATTTATTTATGTTTACACTTATACATTTTAGTGGAATATTTATGGATTTATTTGTGCTTATTTTGGTTTTAATCCATTCACCATATTTCTTGTCACTGGATTTTCTCCAGTTATTCATTGTTTTCACCAGATCCTTTGTATTAGCACTGCATACCTATTGACCATTTAGCAGAGGATTTCGGGGTTCTGTCCTTTTATGCCAGCAGCTCATTTGTGTGTTTTGTGCGCTCACCTATACTCCATTGATTACATCGGAACATGTTGTTTCTTTTCCAAGTCGGCAGATCTTCCACAAAACTGTTCCACACACAGATGGAATCCGTGACGACAACAAACTCCTTGATATTATGGTCTGTAGCAATGTGAACAGTTCTGTATACAGCTGGGAATTCCAGCACTTGGCTGCTCTTGGCACCAATACTGCCCCCTACTGATACATTTGGGAATTGTCCTGTCCGGGTGATTCCAATGCTGGCTACTCATTGTCTGTCCTGGTCTATGGGGGTGTGATAAGCACAGCCATCAATATATACACATGGCAGTAATGGACAGTAGTCCTCGTCATCGGCCTTGTAAGGGGAAGATCATTGTTCTTCTAAGAAGTCATCTAATGGCTCTTCTGTATGAGAAGGAGCTGAACAATCCTGGAGTTGGCCGGACCTCGGATACAACTCTTTATTTCCTTTATATGGGACTTGTAATGGCCATCCTTGTGAGGATGATGTCCAGGCAGGGATTCTGCTGGGTGATAAATTACCATCTCGGATTTGTCACTTTGTAAATATTGCAGAGGTTGATGTTCAGTTATATTATTATTTCCTCACCCTGAATGTAACTTTTACAGTTTTGAAGGGCCCAGACTGGGGCTAGTAATGCTTTCTCACAGTCATTGGATGTGATGTGTACAGGTGACAGGGAATTACTGGCATAGGCAATGATTGGTTCAGATTGTCTTGTATTTGATCCAGTACAGCATTGATACTGAGGTTTGTGAATCCAGTTTCCAGGTAGAAGGGTTTTCCTCCTTCTGGATAAGCCAGGCACGGGGCTTGGGTGAGTTTCCTTGTCAGCTCATTCATGGCTCGCTCCTGAGCCCCCCCCATGTCCATGGTATATTCTTCTTTAGTAATGTCAATAAAGGTTTCCTGATTTCTGCCTAGTCATCAATAAACGTACGTGAGTAATTCATCACACCCACAAATGATCTCACGTCACTGATGTTGGGGGGTGTTTTACACTTCATCACATCTGTCACGGAGTGCCTGCTCTTCTCCTGCCACCCCCCCCCCCCCCGGTGCCTGTGTCTCCCCTGTGTCCCCTCACCCTCTTCATAGGATGAGAAGTGGCACCTCTCCCCCCCACCTCTTGTCACCTCTTCACATCCTGATGTACCCTTTGAAGAAAGGCTGTGCAGGATGGGGGGAAAGTGACCACCCACAGGGGGTTCCAGCGCGGTACTGCCGACCTGTCTCCACATGCCCCCCGGCGGGCGCAGCATGGGCACGAGGCTTCCCGAGCTCTGCACCCACCGGAGACAAATGTTGTGCTCCCAAAAGTGCGGCCAGAGTAAGGGGCGTGCCTCGTTGCCCCAGCAACCCGACGCTGGACCGGCCATTGCCAGAGCAACCAGGAAGTGTCTTGTGCTCGCTTAAGAAGGCCGGCGCAGGACCCAGGTGGGTGTGTGTTCATCCCCCACTCAGGACAGGGTGCTGTGAGGGGTCTGAGCTGTGGCCAGACCCCCACAGTCGGTACCCACTGCAACTCTGCCTAATACTCCGGGTCAGGACTATTACCCGCTGCCACTCTGCCTAATACTCCGGGTCAGGACTATTACCCGCTGCCACTCTGCCTAATACTCTGGGTCGGGAGTACCCGCTGCTGCTCTGCCTAATACTCCGGGTCGGGAGTACCCGCTGCTGCTCTGCATACTACGCTGGGTCAGGACTGTTACCCGCTGGTACTCTGCCTAATACTCTGGGTTGGGAGTACCCGCTGCTGCTCTTCCTAATACTCCGGGTCAGGAGTACCTGCTACCACTCTGCATACTATGCTGGGTCAGGACTATTACCTGCTGCCACTCTGCATACTACGCTGGGTCAGGACTATTACCCACTGGTACTCTGCCTAATACTCCGGGTTGGGAGTACCCGCTGCCGTTCTGCCTAATACTCTGGGTTGGGAGTACCCGCTGCCGCTCTGCATACTACACTGGGTCAGGACTATTACCCACTGGTACTCTGCCTAATACTCCGGGTTGGAAGTACCCGCTGCCACTCTGCATACTATTCTGGGTCAGGACTATTACCCACTGGCACTCTGCCTAATACTCTGGGTCGGGAGTACCCGCTGCTGCTCTGCATACTACGCTGGGTCAGGACTATTACCCGCTGCTGCTCTGCATACTACGCTGGGTCAGGACTATTACCCGCTGCTGCTCTGCATACTACGCTGGGTCAGGACTATTACCCGCTGCTGCTCTGCATACTACGCTGGGTCAGGACTATTACCCGCTGCTGCTCTGCATACTACGCTGGGTCAGGACTATTACCCGCTGCTGCTCTGCCTAATACTCTGGGTTGGGAGTACCCGCTGCCGCTCTGCCTAATACTCTGGGTTGGGAGTACCCATTGCCGCTCTGCATACTACGCTGGGTCAGGACTATTACCCGCTGGTACTCTGCCTAATACACCAGGGCCAGGATCACCTGCTGCTGCTGTGTGCCAGAAATATCTGCTGTGGGCCCCACGATACTCTGCCTAATACTCTGGGGCCAGGATCACCCACTGCTGTGTGCCAGAAATATCTGCTGTGGGCCCCACGATACTCTGCCTAATACTCTGGGGCCAGGACTACCCACTGCTGCCATGCACCAGAAATATCTGCTGTGGGCCCCACAATACTCTGCCTAATATGCTGGGGCCAGGATTACCCGTTGCTGCTGTGTGTCAGAACTACCTGCTTTGTGTATTACCTGCCATGTACTGAGGGTTGCTGTTAGCTGTTGACGACCGCTGGGAGCCAGAAAGAACCCCTGCCAGAACTGTGAGTGTCCATACCCCGTTTCCCCTGCCTGGACTGTCTGTGAACTCCCCCCCTTATTTCTCCCTACCGGGACTGTCTGAGAGCCCCTCCATTACCCTCCCTAGATGCTGAGTTTCCGCTGATCGCTGTTGTCCCTAGAGGGCTGTGTGAGGGCTGTGCTGAGGTCAGACCCCACAGCCAAGACCCCTCTGAGTCCCCGTGAGGCTGCTGTTGTGCCTAGAGAGCTGTGTGAGGGCTGTGCTGAGGTCAGACTCCACAGCCAAGACACCATTGAGTCCCCATGAGCCTGCTACCATGAGTGTCTGCAAGCTGCTTACTGTGAGTGTCCCTAGAAGCCGCCTGCTGCTGAGTGTCTGCAAGCTGCTTACTGTGAGTGTCCCTAGAAGCTGCATGTTGCGGAGTGCCATGAACTGCCCCTATTATGTGCCCAACTTACCCTTGCCCAAACTGTCCTTATTGTGTGCTCGGATTACCCTTGCCTGAACTGCCCCATTGCATGCCCAGACTATAGCTACCTGGACTGCCCCCCCCCCCCCGAGGGCTTGGGCCATCGCTACCCGAAGTGCCCTATCGTGGGCTGTATTACAATTATTTTAAAGACAAAATGTCTCTTTTATCAGCAGTAGCTGAGCGGTAGGGACCAAATTCTGCTTTTATTTCTGATACCACTTCAGACCATCTTATTACACCCGTGTCTCTAAGGCAAGTCAAGAAATTCCTGAGCTTTGGCTGAGACACCCATGGGACAAATTCAGTTTTCTGTTTGTCAGAATTCAAACTTCGGGTCATCATCGCCTCCTCGTAGGTTTCTGTGTGATCAATTATAGAAGGGATCCTTTCTTAGTAAGAGGCCCACAGTTTCTGTTAGGAATGGTATCACTTTGGTGGTATCATACACAGGCCTCTGGGATTTTCTCTCACTTTTGGGGTGTTTATGAAGTGAGATGGGTCTTAATTTAGGAAGATAATGTTCCCTACTGGAAGGCATTTCATCCTCATCTGGGGGGTCACTGTAGTTACTCTCAGATTCTGAAGCCTCTGATTTTAATGGGATTACAATTTTAGGCCTCATAGAATGGTCTGGGTGTGAGCTGCTAAAGGGTTCAATGACATTTGTAGTCTGCCAAGTAGAAGGTGTAACCCTTGTACTGCTGGCTTTTAGCTCCTGTGTCTCCGGTACCAATTGCTGATTTGCGCGGTTCTGGACATCTACCTCATGCTGGAGATGGGTATTCGCAATGCTCAGCTTTTCACATTCTCATTTCTAAAGTTGATTTTATCCCTTTACAGTCAGACAAATCCTCAGAGATCTGATCTAGATTCTTAACCACCTCCCATCCGGCCGTTGTATATAAACAGCCAGATGGTGGCAGTGTCATGTTTCACATGACTGTCATATGCCTTTAAGTGTTTTCTATATTTTTTCTCTGCTCCTCCCTTTCCTTTGGTTTAGTTAATGTTGTATAGATAGCCCTCCCCCTTTCCCAGGAATGCATTGCAGCTCTAGCCTCATGTCATGGAGCAGGAAACATTATGATCTTTTGACCTATTAAATGTTCATTGTTGTAAGAGTCTCTCAGTTTATGGAATAAACTTCACAAGATCTGCAAGATGTCTTATCGATTGAGTCACTGACTGTGGTATCCAGCTGAGGTTGAAGTTATCGCTATCTCATCACAACTGTAAGTTACAGAGATCACACTATCAATGCTTAGATTGGAGAGACAGAACAGGCAGTGCAGGGGCAGGTGGACGTTTATAAACAGCCTCCCCGCCCCCTGCTTGTGTGCGCTCCCTGGGAGTGCGCAGCAATGCGATCCGGTGCCCGCTGTGTCCTCCAGACACAGTGGAACACCGATCGTCGTACGGGACCTCTGTGTGAGGTCCTAATCATGTGATCACCGATTGGCCAATCAGTGATCACATGCAGAGTAGTAAGCAAGATGTTACTTCTGACATCATTGCTTACTATGTGTGAAATCTGTGAATGATCACAGAGGTCACATAGTACAGGGCTATTCACAACAGCCTTGTACCATGTGACAAGCTGTGACCAATCACAGCTCTCACAGTATTTATCAATGGCTGCAAGAATGCAGCCAGAGTGAAGGAGAAATGATTGCTTTTACAGCCTTTATGGGTGTAAAATAATCAGTGTAAAAAAAAAATCTTCATCACCCCCCACAAGTAGTACAGTATCACCATGGTGACACTGTACTGCTAGGGTGACAGTAGGTAAAAAAAACATAAATAATAATCTAAAAAACATTTTTTAAAAATTATAATTTTTGGTTATACACTAATTTGTTTTTTTTTTTTTACAAAAAAGATAATGGAATACATTTTGGCCAAGATTTATGATGAAATATTATCTATTTGCAAAATTTTATAAGAAAACACTTTTTTGAAAATGTTTGGACTTTTTAATTTATATAGCAAAAAAAATAAAAATCCCAGCGGTGAATAAATACCACCAAAATAAAGCTTTATCTGTCTCAAAAAAAAAAATGCTAAAAAATTTGTATGGGTACAGTGTTGCATGACCGCGCAATTGTCATTTAAAGTGTAACAGTGCTAAAAGCTGAAAACTGGCCTGGACAGGAAGGAAAGTGTCTGGACTTGAAGTGGTTAAAGAAGCGATCAATTCTTTATTTTGCAAATAATTTTCTTAAAATTGACCATTTTATCTGACAATTGCTCCATCTCAGCAGAAATGTTTGTAGATTGAGTTTCTATCTCATGGAGTTTTCTCTGTAAATGTTTAACGTTCTCAGCCTCTGGCCTGATATCCAATTTGCTTTATTTAATTGTTCTGCCAATTCAAAAATGACATCAAGAAATTCTGGCCGAGATTTATGCAGCCGTGTTTCTTTTTCTTTCTTTGTTTTATCCTCAGCTATTATATACAGATAGCCAGCAACACGTGAATTATCAGAGCAGATATCATTTGTATACCCTGGAATCCTACTCCACATTTCAGGTACCCAATCATTCATATCCTGCTTAATGTCCAACTTATCTTTCACAAAAGACATCCCCTGAAATGTCGCCAATTCTCTGACATCTCTCTGACTCAGAATAGCTTCAGATTCGGCACCAGAATGGCTCCATCTACTAGGAACACTTCTCACATCACACATTTTCTGTATTTGTAACTGACAACAGCGCTTTCAGAGCCAAGAAAATGACAATAAAATATCTATACTTGCACCATTATATTTTTCAGTCTGTTTCAAATGTAGGCAAATCTTGGTGGGATCTCCGAAATATGACAGAACTTTATCTGTGAGGAAATAATCCGTATACAATTCATGGAAACAGGCGGGATCTGGAATGAAGGAGATTCCCTACTAATTCTCACAAAGTAACCGACATCCCAGTTCTGTATTTGTGATAATTGGAAGATGAAATAAAACGCAATAATGTGCAAAAATATATATTTATTAATAATATAAATCAGTACAAAATGGGGATGAAATATAATAGGTGATGATAAATAATAAACAATACAAGATAACAGTACAATGATCTAATCCACAATAATGGGGAGAAATACAAGCCAGCAATTACTGCCAAATATTAATGAATTACATCCAACTGTCTGGAAATGTCGTGTAAGAAATCAGTAACTCAGCAACATGTGACAACAGATATACAAATCCCCCCCGTGATCTCTCTACACCCAGATATTCAACGCTCAACGTGTACCTTGCCATGACTTGATCTGGAATCCCATACACAGGCCAATCCAATCCGCTTACAATCTGAGATGAAGATGTAATGTTACATGAAGTAGTCTACCTTGTCATATATATATACTGTATACATCCGGATAAACCATTGACTAGAAGCCAGAATCAGCTTCAGGGATATGTAAAATAAATCTTCCCCAGAGGAGGGAAATGATAATAATTTATTCTGCAGGTAAAATGACGTCACATCCCCTCCTGTGCTCACCAGAACCGTTATCGGACTAAACAATGTATCTGGAGATATAAAGGGAGTACAAGTTATCTAAGGAAAATGAAAGTTCTAGTTCCCAATATGGACTGTATGGTGTCAGTGGTGTCAGCTTTCAGTGCTCACTTCAGGGGGTGTCTGTGTCCGTCTGTTGTCCCTTGTCTCCTGTCTTGTGAGGTCTCTTTGGTGATGTGGTCTCCTCTCTGTCCGTCTCTTACTTTTATCCCCCACATAAACCTAGGCGGGCAAAGCTTATCTTCACCTAAAAGTGACCTCAGACTAGGTGTCATTTCTCTATATAAAGATTTCAATGACCTGAAGGGGGCAGTATAGGATTGGGAAGGATTTGGGTCTTCTGGAACATGACAAGGTCTGGTAGGAGGAGTAGAAGATTCCATTATTAGCTGAGGGCAGGATAGGCTTCCCTAAAGAGATCGGTTTTCAGAGATCACCTAAAAGTGAGCAGAGTAGGCGATAGTCTGATAAATTGTGGTAGAGAGTTTGAAGATGGGGAAAGCTCTGGAGAAGTCCTGCAGATGAGCATGGGAGGAGAAGAAAAGGGAGCTAGAGAGCAGGAGGTCATATGCGGAGTGGAGAGTACGGTTTGGGTGATATTTAGAGACAAGATCGGTGATGTAATTTGGGGCAGAGTTATAAATGGCTTTATATGTTATTGTTAATGTTTTTAATTTTATCTGTTGGGCAATGGGAAGCCAGTGGAGGGATTGGCAGAGAGGGGTGGAGGACACTGAGTGGAGGCCAGTGGAGGGATTGGCAGAGAGGGGTGGAGGACACTGAGTGGAGGCCAGTGGAGGGATTGGCAGAGAGGGATGGAGGACACTGAGTGGAGGCCAGTGGAGGTCTTGGCAGAGAGGGGTGGAGGACACTGAGTGGAGGGATTGGCAGAGAGGAGTGGAGAACACTGAGTGGAGGTCAGTGGAGGGATTGTCAGTGAGGGGTGGAGGACACTGCATGGAGGCCAGTGGAGGGATTGGTAGAGAGGGATGGAGAACACTGAGTGGGGGCCGGTGGAGGGATTGGCAGAGAGGGATGGAGAACACTGAGTGGGGGCCAGTGGAGGGATTGGCAGAGAGGAGTGGAGGACACTGAGTGGGGGCCAGTGGAGGGATTGGCAGAGAGGGATGGAGGACACTGAGTAGAGGCTGGTGGAGGGATTGGCAGAGAGGGGTGGAGGACACTGAGTGGAGGGATTGGCAGAGAGGGGTGGAGGACACTGAGTGGAGGCCAATGGAGGGATTGGCAGAGAGGGGTGGCAGATACAGAATGGTTAGTAAGGTGGATGAGTCTGGCAGCAGCATTCATGATAGACTGAAGAGGGGATAGCCTACGATGAGGTCGGCCAATGAGGAGGGAGTTACAATAGTCAAGGTGAGAGATAACCAGGGAGTGAATAAGTTGCTTAGTAGTTTCAAAGGTTAAGAACGGCATCTCTTGGAGATGTTGGGGAGGTGAAGTCTACAAGATTAGGACAGCGATTGGATTTGGGGGTGAAAGGACAGTTGGGAGTCTAGGATTACACCTAGTACCCTGGCATGAGGGGAGGGACTGATGGTTGCATTATTGATCTTGATGGAGAAGTTAGTGGAGGGGGCACGGGAGCTCAGTTTTGGAAAGATTGAGTTTTAGGAAGTGGAGTGACATCCATACCGATATGTCACTCAGTAGGTTAGTAATGCGAGAGGAGACTGAAGGGGTGAGGTGAGGAGGAGACTGAGGGGGTGAGGTGAGGAGGAGACTGAAGGGGTGGGGTGAGGAGGAGACTGAAGGGGTGAGGTGAGGAGGAGACTGAAGGGGTGAGGTGAGGAGGAGACTGAGGGGGTGAGGTGAGGAGTAGAAAGATAGATTTGTGTGTCATCAGCATAGAGATGGTACTTAAAGCCATGGGAGTTTATCAATATCCCCAATATATCAATATGTATTCATTGTTAAACCATTTCATATAAATATATGTATGTGGAAATGGAATGTAGTAACATAAACCTGGAGGACATAAGTAAGCAAGCATTCACTTCATGTAATACTAATAATAATACAATTGACATTTTTGGATCAGATATTCCTGTCACATAATAATAACATCATATACAATGTAAGGTATAATATGCACTCTTTCTAGAGGATCATGGGAAACAATCATTGTGACCAGTTCTTGTGTCCTTTGTTCAATCTAGACATGGACTCATCCATTTATCTTACCACTTGGTGTCATGTCTAGTCTTCATCTTGTAGCCGTCTGATCCCACCATACCTCCCCCCAGATTTATAACCTGGGAACATAAGCTGTAACCACCTTGGAATGCTCTTAGAATCTGTGTTCAGAAACCATGAAATAGAATATACAGAACAAAATGGCTTCCAACATGTCCATGTAGAGATGATAAGTTCAGCCTTCCTGTTTCATTCTGTGAGCCCAGAACAGTTCTGACAACCTGGTAATCTACGATTGGCTCATATCCCTGTGGGGTGATAACCTGTAGGCACCTGCTGATCTACAATCGGCTCATATCCCTGTGGGGTGATAACCTGTAGGCACCTGCTGATCTATGATTGGCTCATAACGTTGTGGGGTGGTAACCTGTAGGCACCTGCTGATCTACGATTGGCTCATACTCCTGTGTATCCTGATCAGATGATGATTGCAGAACTCCCAATGTTGTTCATGTAATGGAGTGCACAGTGTGTTCCATCCAAGAAGGGCAGCAAGGTAGAAGCCGGCAATTACAGGCCAGTGAGTCTAACATCGGTGGTAGTCATGTTAATGGAATCACTCCTGAAAGGAAGGATCATTGATCATCTAAAAACACACAACTTGCTGGATCCAAAGCAGCATGGCTTTACTGAGGGCAAATCATGGCAGACTCGACTGATTGGACATTTTGACTATATCACCAATGTTTTGGACCAGGGTGGTGCTGTGGACATAGAATATCTTGATTCCAGCAAGGCATGTGATACAGTTCCACATAATGATCTAATACAGAAGTTGGACAAGCTAGGACTTAGCCCTTGGGGGGTTCAGTGGATGTGCAGCTGGCTAAATGATAGATACCAGAGTGTGGTTGTAAATGGGGTTCACACAGAACAGAGAGCAGTCACTAGTGGTGTACCCCAAGGCTCTGTACTGGGAGCTGTTCTATATGTAATCTATATGTAAGTGATAGAACTAAAGGGTTGTTGGGTAAGGGGATGTCTCTTTGCTGATGACACAAAGGTGTGTAATAGGGAGGATATCCCTGGAGGTGTCTGTAACATGGAACAGGATTTAGCATTGCAGGAAGATCGGTAAAAAAGTGGAAATTGCAGTTCAATATTTCAAATCTAAAATAATGCACCCAGGAAAAAAGAATCCCTTGAGAAAGTACAACATTGGAGGTAAAGTGTTGGCCAACACTTCAGAAGAAAAGGATTTTGGGTACTTATTTCAGATGATTGCAAAATGAACAAACAGCATAGCCAGGCAGTGGGGAAAGCGAATAGAATTCTAGGATGCATCACTAGAGGGGTCACCAGCGGGAGGAAGGTATGACAGAATGCGGCATCCGACCTCAGCCCTTCTCACCAACTCGTGACCGAAGGACCAGCCGATCTGCCACTTGCGTAACAATGCCACTCTCAGTTGCGCCCTGAACAAAGATTTTCCAGCTTGTGGGACTACAATCTATGTGCCAGCAGCCTGAGAGCGATTGTTACTGGTTAATTACGCAATTAACCCTTCACACTGCCACCACCACCTTTTTACAGAGAAGGAGGAAACTCAGAAATCTTAGCAGTAACACTATGATATTAGTATAAGTGTCTGTAATACACACTGTCACCTCAGACAGGACTATCAGAGGATTATTACATACAGGAACACTCTTCCAGGGACAGGGATATTCAGAGGATTATTATATACAGGAACACTCTTCCAGGGACAGGGATATTCAGAGGATTATTACATACAGGAACACTCTTCCAGGGACAGGGATATTCAGAGGATTATTATATACAGGAACACTCTTCCAGGGACAGGGATATTCAGAGGATTATCACATACAGGAGCACTCTTCCAGGGTCAGAGATTCTTTAGTTTGCAATAAAAGCTTTAGAGACAGTTCAACACTTTTCAGAAAATAGGATTTATTACTAAAAAGGTCAAAATGGTGCAATAAAAATATTTACAAACAAAGTTGTAACAAAGATATAAAGAAAGCAATAAAACAGCAGAGAAATAAAAGAAAGGAGTTCAGAAGGCAGAATACTTGCAATATCCTTGGTTTGAGCAGAGTCCAATTGTCCGAACAAAAAGATTGCCTTGGCTCTCAAGTCTGTTAGATGTTTTCTGATTGATGTTAAATGAGAGCTGTCTTCTCCAGGCTGTCAGTCTTTTTCTACCATATTAAAGGGGTGTCTCCTGAGAACAAATGACCAATCATCCAGTTTGGGGATGGGTGTTAGGTGGTAACCAAGGTTATGACCAAATCCCTTACAATTTTATACTAAGGTCAATAACCTTCAATAGGTACAGGTAGCATCCTTGCAACTGGCAGATTAATATTTAGAAATATATTCCGAACCAGGGGTGGACTGAGCATTTGGAAACTCGGGCACTGCCCGAGGGCTCAGGGTGAGTAGGGGGCCCCATGAGATGCCCCTGGTACCTTTTTCATAGGCTTTTTTGAGTTTGGGCAAGGACACAGGGGCCCCATGATCCCCTATTGACCAGGGGCCCCATGAGTTGTCAGTCCGCCCCTGTTTGGAACACAAAGATACCAAACATAGCGTACCCTTGTCACCCAGGAGGAAAGAGACTGCTTCTTCTCTCTTGTAGGCACTAACATAGTAATGTAAGGTCTTGTGTGACTCATATTAAAATTATATATCTGTATATATACTTCATATTAATGTGCCCAGTTCCTGCTGAAGTGTATAAATTGTATGAAAAATGACTCTTGTGGAATGTACATTTTATGGCACGCTCTGCCCTAATAGCCTAACAGGTCATGACTGACTGAGTTATTGTTTTACAACCGGGCAGAGGGAAGTGGTTTTCCAGCAAACCCCTTGGAACCAGACTAATTAGAGGTTTACAGCCCTGGAGCTGATCTATCTGTGTTTTATTTAGGATAAGAGATCCTGTTGACCTCCGTCAACTTGTAGCTATGCATTCCATGGACAAAGGGATGAGGGAGGACAGAAGGGAACATGGCTGAAACCTAACAAGATGGCTGTCATGTACAACGTCTATGCCTCTATTGCACACAAACATCACAGAAGGAGGTCCTGATTCCTCTATATAGATCTTTATATTGCTAGAGGGGTCACCGGCAGGAGGAAGAAGGTCCCGATTCCTCTATATAGATCTTTATATCACTAAAGGGGTCACTGGCAGGAGGAAGGAGGTCCTCATTATTCTATATAGATCTTTATATCACTAGAGGGGTCACCGGCAGGAGGAAGGAGGTCCCGATTCCTCTATATAGATCTTTATATCACTAGAGGGGTCACCAGCAGGAGGAGGAAGGTCCTGATTCCTCTATATAGATCTTTATATCACTAGAGGGGTCATGAATCATGCTGAGCCCTCTCTGGGTAGTTATGTCTGAGACTGCAGAAGGACCCATGGCTGTTGAGACATCTGACTTGGTTGGTATTTGGTTTTCCATGTGCTCAAGGATTCTTTTGCAACCTCTGCACCATGTAAGACAAGGCAGAGATTGATTGACAGATGTCCCCTATTGCAGAGGCCTCCCTTTCAGACTCCATCATTGGCTGACTGGTACTGTCATGTACCTGATGGGGGACTGAAATGACGAGGTCGGCCTTACTTGTATCACTAGCCCTGACCCCACTGAAAGAGGAACAGAGGGTGTCTAGGGACCAGGGGGACAAGAGCGCCAGCAGGTGTTGTTTGCAGCTCTTGACTTTGGAAGACTGATGAACCTCCAATTGAGGCACAGTAGTGATATGCAGAGCTGGTATGGTAGATCACCAGGTGTGCACCAGAGCAAGGCAGGAAGCAGGCATGGGAGACAGGAGCAATGTCATAGGAATAGCCGGGGTCATTAATGGGTGGACAGCAAGGTACCAAATCATAAGCAAGCCAAAGTCAGGAGCAGAGCCGAAGTCAGGAACCAGTATCAAGCAGGGGAGTAATCAGAGTCAGGTCAGGAACAAGCCGGGTCAGCAACAAGGAAATCACACACAGGAACGAGCAGGAAACAGGGAACAGCTGAAGACCAGTCAGCACTCAGCACAGGCAAAGGCACCTTTTAAATAGTCCACCTGGAGCCAATC
This sequence comes from Staurois parvus, assembly GCF_062004578.1. Taxonomy (NCBI): domain Eukaryota; kingdom Metazoa; phylum Chordata; class Amphibia; order Anura; family Ranidae; genus Staurois; species Staurois parvus. The sequence goes on along the minus strand of NW_028318674.1, from coordinate 125,173 downwards.
TTCACCGTGCATGATCGTGCATTTCTGTGCACATGCGCACGTCTAATCACCAGCCGTCTCACGGGAATTCCCTTACAGAGTGGTCACCGGCGAGAGGAAGGAGGTCCTGATTCCTCTATACAGATCTTTATATCACTAGAGGGGTCACCGGCAGGAGGAAGGAGGTCCCGATTCCTCTATATAGATCTTTATATCACTAGAGGAGTCACCGGCAGGAGGAAGGAGGTCCTGATTCCTCTATATAGATCTTTATATCACTAGAGGGGTCACCGGCGAGAGGAAGGAGGTCCCGATTCCTCTATATAGATCTTTATATCACTAGAGGGGTCACCGGCAGGAGGAAGGAGGTCCCGATTCCTTTATATAGATCTTTATATCACTAGAGGGGTCACCGGCAGGAGGAAGGAGGTCTCGATTCCTTTATATAGATCTTTATATCACTAGAGGGGTCACCGGTGGGAGGAAGGAGGTCCTGATTCCTCTATATAGATCTTTATATCACTAGAGGGGTCACCGGCGAGAGGAAGGAGGTCCCGATTCCTCTATATAGATCTTTATATCACTTGAGGGGTCACCGGCAGGAGGAAGGCGGTCCCGATTCCTCTATATAGATCTTTCTATCACTAGAGGGGTCACCGGCAGGAGGAAGGAGGTCCTGATTCTATATATAGATCTTTATATCACTAGAGGGGTCACCGGCAGGAGGAAGGAGGTCCTGATTCCTCTATATAGATCTTTCTATCACTAGAGGGGTCACCAGCAACCTCATGTAGAATACTGTGTCCAGTTCTGGAGACCTCACTTACATAAAGGTGATAAGATAGAACGAGTCCAGAGACAGGGAATACAAATAGTGATTTCAGGAGAGACTTCAGGAACGTAACATGTCCAGTCTGGAGGAGAGAAGGGAAAGGGGAGACATGACTGAAACCTTTACATACAGCAAGGGAGTGAATAAGGTTCAGGAGGGCAGGATTTTCAATATAAAACCAAAATGAAGAACACGAGGACATGACCTCCAACTAACTGGAGGAAAGTTCACAACTAATCTCAGAAAGTATTATTTTACTGAAAGAGTAGTAGATGCTTGGAATACATTTCCAGTAGAGGTAGTGAGCCAGAGACAAATCACAGAGATCATCACAATAGTACACAATGAATGGTTATGAATGAAAGCCATTCATTGTGTACAACTGTCATATGATCACTGTGATTGGTCATAGCAATCACATGGTACTGGGCTGGCCAGATAAAATGATCTGTCATTTGGTGGACACAGCAGGTGACATATCAAGATATAGCAGAGCCACTAGACTTGGAGGACTTCATATGATGTCCACCCAGGATGGGAGAGATCCCGCTCAGCTGTCATTCTGCTATAGGCCTGGTGGGAAGCAGTTCATTACAGGGGACACTGTACAGGTTCTACATGTAGTCTGGGGGTCCCTGTGGAAGTCCATGTGTGGACATTTCTACCTATGATAAATGACAGGCTAAACCCACCTGGAGACTTTCTCCACACCTGGAGTGTGCTGAGTTCTTGGAGAACGTCTACACAGTGTTTCCAGATTGGCTTTATCACCCCAACGAGCTCGCTCCAGTTCATGGATGTCATCATTATGTTTGGAGGATCTCACCAGTCAGGAGCCTTTCCTGTCATCCTACATGTTCCCTTCTGAGGATTGTTCTATCCTTCCAAACAAATGTATGAAATCATGGATGAGTCCTCCTTCTATGTGATCTAGAAGATCTTCAATCACAATGTCTTTATGGATGAAGTGGATGGCCCAGTTTATATATTATTTATTGCTTTACAGCTTTATTCCCTCCAGGATTCATTCTTTATTTATAGAACCATTCAAGGAAGTGTTCTTACTTTGAGAGATCTCCACCACCATTCCTCTGTGACCATTACATCCTTGTCATTTATGTCTAACATCCTCATTATGAGTGGATTGATAGATATTCTTATACTTTAGGATGTATTTTTGCATTTTTTTTACCCAAAAAGATCTGTTTTGGAGGTCTCTGTTTTATTATGTATTTTGTTTTTATCTTGTGTTCTGTGTCTTTAAGTCTTTTCTATCTGTAGTAAAATATATTATTTAAACAGTCGGTTGCATAAGAGTTAGGTTTATTGTTTCTTACTTTTTTTAGTTCTTTTTGATCTTTCCTGGTATCTCTGTAAGGTAGATACAATGCAGGAATGGTTATTAGGGGATGTTTCTTGGGGCTGCAGTTCCTCTGAACTCCACAAGATGGTGATCTCATTTCTCCCCAGACAGGACTTCTCTATGGGATACAGATAGGAAGTGATGTCAGGTACAGACAGGAAGTGATGTCAGGTAGACAGAGAGGTGAGTTGGGAGGAAGCAGATCAGAGACATTGGTGGACGTGGCAGCAGAGGAGGTAATAAGATGTTATTTCCTATTTACACCCAGTAACCTCACCGTCATGTCCATCCTCTTCCTCCATAGTCGTGTCCGTCCTCTTCCTCCATAGTCGTGTCCCTCCTCTTCCTCCATAGTCCTGTCCGTCCTCTTCCTCCATAGTCCTGTCCGTCCTCTTCCTCCATAGTCGTGTCCGTCCTCTTCCTCCATAGTCACGTCCGTCCTCTTCCTCCATAGCCACGTCCGTCCTCTTCCTCCATAGTCACGTCCGTCCTCTTCTTCCATAGTCACGTCCGTCCTCTTCCTCCATAGTCACGTCCGTCCTCTTCCTCCATAGTCACTGTCAGGGCTCCGGGGTATGACCAGAGGTATGTGACTGACGCAGGGAAACGCAGGCTTCAGATAAGTTATAAACAATATAATTTATTAAAGACTAACAATACAAACATAAACGCAGTGCAATACTAAAACATAACACAGTGCAAACGAACCAAACCACCCACAGATAACAGTATATACAATGCAAGCGTCGTCAGGCAGGCCGGGTCAATAACAATCGGGCAGGTAGGAACAGGAGGAGCAAGCGGAGAATGGTTGGGGTCACAAGCCAGAGATGAAACAGGAGAAGTCAGCAGAGGTCCGGAATCAGGCAGGGTCAGCAACGAATCAGACAGGAACAGGGATGCAGGTAACAAGATACAGGGCCCAGGAAAAACACACACCAAGGCAGAGACTGCAGGTCTGGCCATCCCTTAAATACACCTCCATAATCAGCTTCAGGTGTTTGGCTGGATGCAAGGTTGAGTCTCTGATTGCCGGGAGCACCCGCTAGCCAGCCCTGGTACTGCAGCCCACAAGGCAGGTGAGTCCCACCATTACTGGCAAGTCCATTCCTGACAGTCACTGTGAAGTCTTTTATCTCCAGCAGATGATGATACACACATATATAGTGTGGGAACCCAGATGAACCCCTTCAGGGGCAGAACATTCCCCCACTTCCGGGGCCGGAACATTCTCCTCATTGTGGAGATAAATTCTAGTAATATGGTCCTCTAAACAAACAGCACTGACAATAAATAGACAAGACAAGGACCATCCTGACCATACATGGCCTACAAAGGGCAATGATGACACTACACAGGCAGCCAATGGGCAATCATTACACTATGCAGCCAACACAATGATGGAGTGCCGGGGTCAGGAGTATGGAGCATAGAGCCCCTTACATTGCTGCTCAGGAGGAGGAAAACATTCCTTTTTAACAGAAAATGTATATAAATCTGAGACGCTTTTAGGAATATCTGGGGTTTAAAAAATAAATGGGGCTTTATAGAGACTAAAACATTTAATATGTGTAACATTCGCTGTTTATGTCCTCCTCCCCTCCCCCGCCTGTCTCCAGCACCGCACCCAAGGACTAGCAGGGAGGGGAGATTCCTTGCAGTGTAATGAGAACCGATTGGCTGCTCCTCAGGAAAGGGGAGTGTCCGGCTTATCTTTTCTCCCTTTCACTCCCAGAGCCATTTTTGCATTTTTGCACGTTTAAAAAATCATTTTATCCTGAAGTTGACACAAAACCCCCAAAATATCGATTTTCTGAAAGTAGAGACTTTAGAGAATAAAATAGCGGCAGTTCCAATTTTTTATGTCACAAAATGTTATCACAAAGTCTAGGAAATGCCAAATTTCAGTAAAAAATACACTTAAGTTAATTTCAGGGCACAAAAAAGCAATAAATGACTCATTTATTTGTAATAATATAAAAGCCGAGGTTGCAGCGAGTAAATAGATATCCAACATGTCAAACCTTAAGTTGTGTGTGCTGAAATGGTGACAACCTTTAGTCCCCGGTATTATCTATAGGGGACACATTTATAGCCCCTTCTAGGTCATCAGTATAGAGTACGGAGGAGGTCTGCTCCTAGAATTATCCTCTCATTCTGGTGTGACCGGCGATATGTAACGTGTATCACAATCAATGTTATCACGTGTAGGCCCTCCAGTGTGTGCTCTTATGTTTGGGTGTGCATATATGTGGGGGAGGGGGGGGGCCTTAAAATTTTTTAAAGGAAGGAGTTATGTACTTGGTTATAACTTTAATTCTTTGCATTTAAAAAAAACATTTTTACTTAAGGGGACAAAGTCCTCTATGAGATGACGTTTGATGACAGGTTCTCTTTATTGAGACATCCAGGGTCTAAAAGACCCCCAATGTCTCCCCTGTACTCCATTGGATGTAATGTAGTGCACGGAAAAAATGTCACCAGCACACCGAGGATCACCAATATGGGTCCAAAGGTTTTAATAAACCATCACATAGTTACAGCAAGGCAACGTTTCGGAGTCTCGCAGGACCCCTTCATCAGGCATGTGACGATCAGGCATGTGACGTAATGTAGTGCACATCGCATCGGATTACATTCTTTGCCGTCCTCGATGGTCAGGAAATCTGTCATAATATCACTTCTGGGTCAGGACAAGAAGGGAGTGAACATGTCCGCTCTCCTCCGTCCCCTCTACCCTCCAACACCCGCTGACCCGGGCCCACAGATGGGCAAGCAGAGCCGGGGAAGCATAGTAGGTACAGGAGAGGTTCACACACATGGGGTGGCAGAGGCTGGCACCTGAAAGGAGAGCCCTGCGGCTTGCCCTCAGCAGGGATAAAGATTAAAAACAATACTTGCCCGGCACCCAGAACTACATGTCCCGGGCGTCGGGTGATGTAAAGTGACCATCCCTGCATGATGAGCCGACATTGACCTCACAGCACTGCCTCAGAGCAAACTAGTCATAGGAAGGATCAGATTTATCATTCCTTGTCTGCAGATCTAAAACTCATCAAAACCAGTTCAGAGACCAAACAAACCCAACAGAGAAAAGGGGCCCCGGACCCCAAAATTGTAGTAAACACTAAACAGTCCAAACAAAATGTCTTCCCATGGGGGGAGTAGTTCTTCAATGTCCAGCAACCCTCCTATTCCCCCCTCACATCCACATCCTATTATTGTGTGACCAATACCATCCAAATCATTCTTACTTTCATTTCCCAAAGTTATCCGTCTACAAGGAGACCTGTATAGATCACATGATGGCACCAATGAGGATGGAGGAGGACCGGAGTCACATGACTGAGAAGATACTAAACCTCACCCTGGAGATTATCTACCTGCTGACCGGAGAGGTGAGGAGGATTCTGGGAGGTCACATGACATCACTCTTATCTCTATTAATAAAACACAGACCTGACCAGAGAGGTGAGGAGGATTCTGGGAGGTCACATGACATCACTCTTATCTCTATTAATAAAACACAGACCTGACCGGAGAGGTGAGGAGGATTCTGGGAGGTCACATGACATCACTCTCATCTCTATTAATAAAACACAGACCTGACCGGAGAGGTGGGGAGGATTCTGGGAGGTCACATGACATCACTCTCATCTCTATTAATAAAACACAGACCTGACCGGAGAGGTGAGGAGGATTCTGGGAGGTCACATGACATCACTCGTATCTCTATTAATAACACACAGACCTGACCGGAGAGGTGAGGTGGATTCTGGGAGGTCACATGACATCACTCTCATCTCTATTAATAAAAAACAGACCTGACCGGAGAGGTGAGGAGGATTCTGGGAGGTCACATGACATCACTCTCATCTCTATTAATAAAACACAGACCTGACCGGAGAGGTGAGGAGGATTCTGGGAGGTCACATGATATCACTCTCATCTCTATTAATAAATCACAGACCTGACCAGAGAGGTGAGGAGGATTCTGGGAGGTCACATGACATCACTTATCTCTATTAATAAAAAACAGACCTGACCGGAGAGGTGAGGAGGATTCTGGGAGGTCACATGACATCACTCTTATCTCTATTAATAAAAAACAGACCTGACCAGAGAGGTGAGGAGGATTCTGGGAGGTCACATGACATCACTCTGATCTCTATTAATAAAACACAGACCTGACCGGAGAGGTGAGGAGGATTCTGGGAGGTCACATGACATCACTCTCATCTCTATTAATAAAACACAGACCTGACCGGAGAGGTGAGGAGGATTCTGGGAGATCACATGACATCACTCGTATCTCTATTAATAACACACAGACCTGACCGGAGAGGTGAGGTGGATTCTGGGAGGTCACATGACATCACTCTCATCTCTATTAATAACACACAGACCTGACCGGAGAGGTGAGGAGGATTCTGGGAGGTCACATGACATCACTCTCATCTCTATTAATAAAAAACAGACCTGACCGGAGAGGTGAGGAGGATTCTGGGAGGTCACATGACATCACTCTCATCTCTATTAATAAAACACAGACCTGACCGGAGAGGTGAGGAGGATTCTGGGAGGTCACATGATATCACTCTCATCTCTATTAATAAATCACAGACCTGACCAGAGAGGTGAGGAGGATTCTGGGAGGTCACATGACATCACTTATCTCTATTAATAAAAAACAGACCTGACCGGAGAGGTGAGGAGGATTCTGGGAGGTCACATGACATCACTCTGATCTCTATTAATAAAACACAGACCTGACCGGAGAGGTGAGGAGGATTCTGGGAGGTCACATGACATCACTCTGATCTCTATTAATAAAACACAGACCTGACCGGAGAGGTGAGGAGGATTCTGGGAGGTCACATGACATCACTCTTGTCTATTCTGGTCAATAGACCATTTTATTTTTGCACACATTTAGATGATGTCAGGTGGTTGATATTGTTTTATTTGTCTCCTGATCTGTAGGATTATGTTGTAAAGAAGAAGTCTAGTGGGGAGCCAATCTCAGGAGGATGGAGCAGAACCCAGAGCCTCACCATGGTGCCTCCATCTCATTCTCTGATACCTGAGAGGGAGAAAGAGCAGAAGATTCTGGAACTGACCACCATGATGGTCCATCAGCTGACAGGAGAGGTGAGCGGTGCCGGGAATTCTGGGACATTCTCCAGTAACAGACAAGGGATGTGTCTGGATGGTGACTGTATCATTGTGTGTGTCAGGTTCCTATAAGGTGTCAGGGTGTCACTGTCTATTTCTCCATGGAGGAGTGGAAGTATTTAGAAGGACACAAGGACCTCTACAAGGACGTCATGATGGACAATCAGCAGACTTTGGGTTTTGTGAAGATTGTAAGGAAGGAATTTCCCCGGAATGAGACGATATTGAAGCTCACCCTGGAGATCCTCAGCCTGCTGACTGGAGAGGTGAGTGTAATGAAGGGGTTAAATCTGACTCGGCTGTACACTGGGAGGTATTCAGAGTCACTTGAAGTCTTCTGATGTTCTGTAATCAATAACGACATCCACACAAGTACTATGAATACATAAAGTGTCCGGACTCTATGAGATTTGGTTATAGCACAAGATGGCGGCATTGGTTATAGAAGAGAACAATCTCAGCTTTCGTCCAATCAGTGAGACCCATGATTACCAGCATGCCACGCCCACTGACCACTTAATCCATGGGTGACATTTCCTGGTGGGTCAGTGAGCCTTACTAGTAAACCATTAGTGACTCTATTATATGACTTCTAGAAGGAGCTATAAATCTGACCCCATTGTCATCATATCTTTGGATGGACATGTCTGTCCTTTGCTGAGTCGGCACATTGTGGCCAATCCCTGGAGAATAAATCTAGAGCTGACCATAGAAGTGAGGGATTATGGGAGAGTGAGATTTATCTTTGTATCACACAGAACTGTACAGGAGTCATGAAGAAATCTACCGACAATGACACCAGAAGGAGATCTCATCGTATGACCACAAGATCCTCGAGAATCCAGAATCCCATCACCATCCCCCCACCTCCATCCCTGATCCCTACAAGACAGAAGACACAGAAGATTCTAGAAGTCACCAAGAAGATGATGGAGCTGCTGACAGGAGAGGTGAGCGGTGCCGGGAATTCTGGGACATTCTCCAGTAACAGACAAGGGATGTGTCTGGATGGTGACTGTATCATTGTGTGTGTCAGGTTCCTATAAGGTGTCAGGGTGTCACTGTCTATTTCTCCATGGAGGAGTGGGAGTATTTAGAAGGACACAAGGATCTCTACAAGGACGTCATGATGGACAATCAGCCGCCCCTCACATCACCGGGTAAGAGGAGACTTTATTGTAAAGGAGAGAGCAGTACGGAGGATCCACCTAGATCCCCCATCATCTGATAAACACATAGAAACAATGGATTCAGTCAGTGTGTGTGTTTCCTACAGATGGATCCAGTCATGGGAACCCACCAGAGAGATGTCCCCGTCCTCTGTATTCCCGGGATTCCACACAGGAAGGTCACACCATCCCTCATTGTTGCAAGGTTGGTGGGATTGAGCATCTAGAACATGGACTTGTATAGATGATGTGTGGATGTTTATGTGACCTTAAATTTTACAGATGATATTTTCTCTCATTTCCTTGATTTAGAGTGGAGATCCAATCGATATAGAATTTGAGGTGAAAGCAGAAGAAGAAGAGGCGTATGTGAGGGATGATCAGCAGTCTATGGAGGAGGATGGAATAACGGGGACATTTATAGAGGAGGACACTCCTACAGAGATCAGCACAGGTGGGTCATGAACACTAAATCCATTCCTCCACCCATACTGCTCACTGATTGGTCCAGAGTAGGGCGGGGACTGGGTGATATCAGCCTGTAATCCCCTGGTCACTTTCCTGAGCTGTGTTCCCCGTCCTGTATTCCTGGATTTCTCTCGGATAATCTTCCTTCTCTGTGCTGCAGACACAATTTATGTCTCTAGACTGGATTTATGGAGGTTCTGGGGTTCAGCTGGCAGCAAAATGTGGATTTTTCCTATAAGCATTGCATAATGTAGGCACCCAGGACATGTGACTGGGGTCTCCTGCCTTGTGCCGAACTCCTCCAGGGTACCTTCTCTGTTATCTGCTGGCTGTGCCGGGTGGAGGGATATGTCCGTAGTGTCTCAGACCCAAGTCACTGAGTGCAGTCTCAGGAGATGGGAGGCAGCGGTGTGGGACCTACATAGTTACATAGTCTGGCTGAAAAAAGACATCCATCTAGTTGTACCATTAAAAATAAAAGCTATAATCCTACACCCACAGCTGATCCACCAGAAGGCAAAAACCCAGCAAAGCACGATCCAATCTCCTCCTGCCGGGGAAAAATTCCTTCCTGACCCCCCGAGAGGCAATCGGATATTCCCGGGATCAACTTTCCCTATAAATGTTATATCCAGTTATATTCTGTGTATCCAAGAAAGGATCCAGGACTTTCCTACAGCAATCCCCCCTTATGTATTATATATGGAGATCATATTCCCCCCTTATGTATTATACATGGAGATCATATCCCCCCTTATGTATTATACATGGAGATCATATCCCCCCCTTATGTATTATACATGGAGATCATATCCCCCCCTTATGTATTATACATGGAGATCATATCCCCCCTTATGTATTATACATGGAGATCATATCCCCCCTTATGTATTATACATGGATATCATATCCCCCCCTTATGTATTATACATGGAGATCATATCCCCCCCTTATGTATTATACATGGAGATCATATCCCCCCTTATGTATTATACATGGAGATCATATCCCCCTTATGTATTATACATGGAGATCATATCCCCCTTATGTATTATACATGGAGATCATATCCCCCCCTTATGTATTATACATGGAGATCATATCCCCCCTTATGTATTATACATGGTGATCATATCCCCCCTTATGTATTATACATGGAGATCATATCCCCCTTATGTATTATACATGGAGATCATATCCCCCCTTATGTATTATACATGGTGATCATATCCCCCCTTATGTATTATACTTGGAGATCATATCCCCCCTTATGTATTATACATGGAGATCATATCCCCCCTTATGTATTATACATGGAGATCATATCCCCCTTATGTATTATACATGGAGATCATATCCCCCCTTATGTATTATACATGGAGATCATATCCCCCCTTATGTATTATACATGGAGATCATATCCCCCCTTATGTATTATACATGGAGATCATATCCCCCTTATGTATTATACATGGAGATCATATCCCCCTTATGTATTATACATGGAGATCATATCCCCCCTTATGTATTATACATGGAGATCATATCCCCCCTTATGTATTATACATTGAGATCATATCCCCCCTTATGTATTATACATGGAGATCATATCCCCCCTTATGTATTATACATGGAGATCATATCCCCCCTTATGTATTATACATGGAGATCATATCCCCCCTTATGTATTATACATGGAGATCATATCCCCCCTTATGTATTATACATGGAGATCATATCCCCCTTATGTATTATACATGGAGATCATATCCCCCCTTATGTATTATACATGGAGATCATATCCCCCCTTATGTATTATACATGGAGATCATATCCCCCTTATGTATTATACATGGAGATCATATCCCCCCTTATGTATTATACATGGAGATCATATCCCCCCTTATGTATTATACATGGAGATCATATCCCCCCTTATGTATTATACATGGAGATCATATCCCCCTTATGTATTATACATGGTGATCATATCCCCCCCTTATGTATTCTACATGGAGATCATATCCCCCCTTATGTATTATACATGGAGATCATATCCCCCCTTATGTATTATACATGGTGATCATATCCCCCCCTTATGTATTATACATGGAGATCATATCCCCCTTATGTATTATACATGGAGATCATATCCCCCCTTATGTATTATACATGGAGATCATATCCCCCCTTATGTATTATACATGGAGATCATATCCCCCCTTATGTATTATACATGGAGATCATATCCCCCCTTATGTATTATACATGGAGATCATATCCCCCCTTATGTATTATACATGGAGATCATATCACCCCTTATGTAATATACATGGAGATCATATCCCCCTTATGTATTATACATGGTGATAATATCCCCCCCTTATGTATTATACATGGAGATCATATCCCCCCCCTTATGTATTATACATGGAGATCATATCCCCCTTATGTATTATACATGGAGATCATATCCCCCCCCTTATGTATTATACATGGAGATCATATCCCCCCCTTATGTATTATACATGGTGATCATATCCCCCCTTATGTATTATACATGGAGATCATATCCCCCCCTTATGTATTATACATGGTGATCATATCCCCCCTTATGTATTATACATGGAGATCATATCCCCCCTTATGTATTATACATGGAGATCATATCCCCCCCTTATGTATTATACATGGAGATCATATCCCCCCCTTATGTATTATACATGGAGATCATATCCCCCCTTATGTATTATACATGGAGATCATATCCCCCCTTATGTATTATACATGGATATCATATCCCCCCCTTATGTATTATACATGGAGATCATATCCCCCCCTTATGTATTATACATGGAGATCATATCCCCCCTTATGTATTATACATGGAGATCATATCCCCCTTATGTATTATACATGGAGATCATATCCCCCTTATGTATTATACATGGAGATCATATCCCCCCCTTATGTATTATACATGGAGATCATATCCCCCCTTATGTATTATACATGGTGATCATATCCCCCCTTATGTATTATACATGGAGATCATATCCCCCTTATGTATTATACATGGAGATCATATCCCCCCTTATGTATTATACATGGTGATCATATCCCCCCTTATGTATTATACTTGGAGATCATATCCCCCCTTATGTATTATACATGGAGATCATATCCCCCTTATGTATTATACATGGAGATCATATCCCCCCCTTATGTATTATACATGGAGATCATATCCCCCCTTATGTATTATACATGGAGATCATATCCCCCCCTTATGTATTATACATGGAGATCATATCCCCCTTATGTATTATACATGGTGATCATATCCCCCCTTATGTATTATACATGGAGATCATATCCCCCCCTTATGTATTATACATGGAGATCATACCCCCCTTATGTATTATACATGGAGATCATATCCCCCTTATGTATTATACATGGAGATCATATCCCCCCCTTATGTATTATACATGGAGATCATATCCCCCTTAATCTCCTCTTCTCAGTAGAGAATACATTCAGTTCCTCTAATCTCTCCTCATAGCTGATCTCCTCCATGCCTCGTATCAGTTTACTGAATAATATTGCAGACTTGAATAAATAAATAAAATGAATAAACTTAAAGTCCACAAATAGTGCAAACAGTCATCCAAATACTCCAAGCAGATCCAAATAGCTTAGATTCCAGAACGGGTCGGTGATGGATTCCAGATATTCCTCATAGACCTCAAATAAACAAAACCTAAACATAGTGTATTATCTCAGGATAACATAAATGTGCCTCTCCTGCCACATACAAGGTAACTCAGTGCCACAGCAATCGTGAAAATGAAACTAAAATACACCCCCTGACCGCAGTAACAATGCATGATTACCCGAAGGTAAATATAACCAGCATTGAATCCATAAGTGGGATGGAGCTGCATCAAAATGGTGTATGCTTCTCTGGATACTTTCCACAGACCTCATAGACAGACCAAGGGTCAGTATTAGGATCAAATAAAACACCATTTTATTGTAGCAACTTACATATAAAAAGGCTGAAATCTGCATCCATAATGGGAGAAATACAACCGGCATCCACAATCGGCAGTATCTCCAATACAATTGGCGTCTACATAGAAAAGGAGAGTCTCAGAGCCACCTCCATTGGTGGTAAACGGAAGTCCTTAGGGATAGGAACAACCGCGTGTACCAGAAACCAAAATGGCCGCTGAAGCACTTCCGGAAACGTCAGTGCATCACTACGTCACGTGCCACAGACGCGTTTCGTCACATCCAGACTTTTTCAATAGGGATACGGACGTGTGTGCTCATAGACCTTAAATACCGGCTGACAAAAGGGCAAAATGCCGGCAGCGGCCATTTTAAGACATGGAAACCTCTAAAACCTTCTAAAACATATAAAATAAACATGCAGTAATAAAAAATGTGACAAAAACATAGAAGATATAAATCATTGGTGACTGAGTCAAACTATGTTATTGATAGAATGTAAATGGCCGTCTGTGATTGTCTCAGTCTATAGCAGTAATAAAACATAGTAAATAAATGAAGGCACTGAGGCGTTTGGCACAATAGAGTTGTGGGAAACATCCCAAGTTGGCGTTTCAAGGTGCAAAGAGTGAAGAAATATTCAGTGAAGGTGTATTCAGTGGGGATCCATGATGGTGTATTAGAATATATGGCTGTAGATTGTACTCACCAGAGAGCGCAAATCAATGGGCATTTGAGATCATTAGGACAACTCCTGGTCATCTGCATCAGGTTACTGGAACGCCGGGTCATCTGCATCAGGTTACTGGAACGCCGGGACATCTGCATCAGGTTACTGGAACGCCGGGACATCTGCATCAGGTTACTGGAACGCTGGGACATCTGCATCAGGTTACTGGAACACCGGGACATCTGCATCAGGTTACTGGAACACCGGGACATCTGCATCAGGTTACTGGAACACCGGGACATCTGCATCAGGTTACTGGAACGCCGGGACATCTGCATCAGGTTACTGGAACGCCGGGACATCTGCATCAGGTTACTGGAACGCCGGGACATCTGCATCAGGTTACTGGAACGCCGGGACATCAGCATCAGGTTACTGGAACACCGGGACATCAGCATCAGGTTACTGGAACGCCGGGACATCTGCATCAGGTTACTGGAACACCGGGACATCTGCATCAGGTTACTGGAACGCCGGGACATCTGCATCAGGTTACTGGAACACCGGGACATCTGCATCAGGTTACTGGAACACCGGGACATCTGCATCAGGTTACTGGAACGCCGGGTCATCAGCATCAGGTTACTGGAACGCCGGGACATCTGCATCAGGTTACTGGAACGCCGGGACATCTGCATGAGGTTACTGGAACACCGGGACATCTGCATCAGGTTACTGGAACATCGGGTCATCTGCATCAGGTTACTGGAACACCGGGTCATCAGAATCAGGTTACTGGAACACCGGGACATCCGCATCAGGTTACTGGAACGCCGGGACATCTGCATCAGGTTACTGGAACGCCGGGACATCTGCATCAGGTTACTGGAACACCGGGACATCTGGTGGGCATCAGTAGGATAAGCAGCACACCATCAGGGCATCCAGGCACCAGGATTGCACTTAATCAGCCACCAGGGGGAGCCACACTTGTAGGTAAAGCCAAGTCCCCATGGATATCCTTGTAGGGAAGGCTCATGACAAAGGAATCAGAGCAAAAAGAATGTCCATAGTGTAGTAACTATTAAATAAAGGGGTAACAGAAGGAGATGCAATGTAACTCACATTAAAATCAAAGTGACAGTGGTTTAAAGATGGCCGCCAGCCGTCCACATGGGCCGTGCCGTGTGATGTCTATGAGGTAGCCTCCTTACATGTTTTGTGCTCCTGCATGTTATCAAAGGAAACGTGCCTCTCCTCATGACAGTGAGGAGATGGCTGGATATTATCCCCAAGGGACAGTTTCTGCATATATGCCGGAATTGTGATAAAATTTAAGACTATATCACACAATCAGAAACTCTTAAAAAATGTTTTTTGGAAAAAGGCTTCAATGCCGCTACTCTGGAAACAGAAATGATAGAAGTGAGCAACCTCAATAGAGAAGACCTTCTTGTTCCGATAAATAGCAATAAGTGATAGATTTTGTCCATTCATCACAAACTTCTCTGTTCAATATAAACAAGTGGCTGGAATTATGAAGACAAACTGGTCAATCCTTAAAAACGACCCAGTTTTAGGCACTGTTACCTGGTCTGCCTTAGATCACGTATCGGAAGGCTCTCGCCTTGAGGAATATCCTGGCCCCCAACACTGTCAACCCACCTAAACAGCCTTCTCTATGCCTCAACCAAAAAGGATTTTCCCCATGCAACAGATGCATGTTATGTGTTAATAATGGATCCATAAGAAAGCAGTGAAAAGCTTCCGTTCCAACATCACCGGCAAGGTGTATGACATCCAAACGGTTATGACGTGCAATAGTACACACGTTGTATATCTCCTTGAGTGTCCATGTGGAAAGCAGTATATAGGCCGGACTACCAGGAGATTGGGAGATAGGCTTAGAGAACACCCGAGCAACATTAAGAAGGGCTTCAAGGAACACTCAGTATCTTTGCACTTCCGAGAGTCGCATAACAGGAACCCGCATTGCCTCAAATTCATAGGCATAGATACTATGAAGAAGCATTGGAGAGGCACTTTCAAACGCCGAGCAGTTTCAAGGCTTGAGACCAAATGGATTTATTTATTACATACTCATACCCCTTTGGGCCTCAATATCGACCTTGATATAAAGTGCTTTATCGGCACCAGGTAATTTATTTCTGTCCTACATGTATCATTTCTTTACATACCACCTTTATATTTTCATTCTACCTAGTATTTATACTCTTGATATCCGTTTTACATTTGTCATATCTATTTATTATCTTAAAATAGATTTAAAATATTTTATGTCATTTTTTATTTTATTTTTTTACGTGACTCGTTATTTTTATTAATATACCGTATTTTCCGGCGTATAAGACGACCCCCTACTTTTCCTGTTAAAATGTAGTGTTTGGGCTATGCTCGCCATATAAGACTACCCCTCTTCCAATGCACACCAGTGGGAGGAATAGTGCCCCATCATTGGTGTCAGTGGGAGGAATAATGTCCCATCATTGGTGTCAGTGGGAGGAATAGTGCCCCATCATTGGTGTCAGTAGGAGGAATAGTGCCCCATCATTGGTATCAGTGGAAGGAATAGTGCCCCATCATTGGTGTCAGTGGGAGGAATAGTGCCCCATCATTGGTGTCATTGGGAGGAATAGTTCCCCATCATTGGTGTCAGTGGGAGGAATAGTGCCCCATCATTGGTATTAGTGGGAGGAATAGAGCCCCATCATTGGTATTAGTGGGAGGAATAGTGCCCCATCATTGGTGTCAGTGGGAGGAATAGTGCCCCATCATTGGTATCAGTGGGAGGAATAGTGCCCCATCATTGGTATTAGTGAGAGAAATAGTGCCCCATCATTGGTGTCAGTGGGAGGAATAGTGCCCCATCATTGGTGTCAGTGGGAGGAATAGTGCCCCATCATTGGTATTAGTGAGAGGAATAGTGCCCCATCATTAGTGTCAGTGGGAGGAATGGTGCCCCATCATTGGTGTCAGTGGGAGGAATAGTGCCCCATCATTGGTGTCAGTGGGAGGAATAATGCCCCATCATTGGTATTAGTGGGAGGAATAGTGCCCCATCATTGGTGTCAGTGGGAGGAATAGTGTCCCAAAATTGGTGTCAGTGGGAGGAATAGTGCCCCATCATTGATATTAGTGAGAGGAATAGTGCCCCATCATTGTTGTCAGAGTGATGAATCGTGCCCCATCATTGGTGTCAGTGGGAGGAATAGCACCCCATCATTGGTGTCAGTGGGAGGAATAGTGCCCCATCATTGGTATCAGTGGCAGGAATAGTGCCCCATCATTGGTATCAGTGGCAGGAATAGTGTCCCATCATTGGTGTCAGTGGGAGGAATAGTGCCCCATCATTGGTGTCAGTGGGAGGAATCGTTCCCCATCATTGGTGTCAGTGGGAGGAATAGTGTCCCATCATTGGTATCAGTGGGAGGAATAGTGCCCCATCATTGGTGTCAGTAGGAGGAATAGTGTCCCAACATTGGTGTCAGTGGGAGGAATAGTGTGCCAAGATTGGTGTCAGTGGGAGGAATAGTATCCCATCATTGGTGTCAGTGGGGGGTGGAGGAATAGTGCCCCATCTTTGATGTCAGTGGGGGGGAGGAATAGTGCCCCATCGTTGGTGTCAGTGGGGGGGAGGAATAGTGCCCCATCATTAGTGTCAGTGGGGGGGTGGAATAGTGCCCCATCGTTGGTGTCAGTGGGGGGGAGGAAAAGTGCCCCTTCATTGGTGTCAGTGGGGGGGAGGAAAAGTGCCCCATCATTGGTGTCAGTGGGAGGAATAGTGCCCCATCATTGGTGTCAGTGGGAGGAATAGTGCCCCATAATTGGTATCAGTGGGAGGAATAGTGTCCCATCATTGGTATCAGTGGGAGGAATAGTGCCCCATCATTGGTATTAGTGAGAGGAATAGTGCCTCATCATTGGTGTCAGTGGGAGGAATGGTGCCCCATCATTGGTGTCAGTGGGAGGAATCGTGCCCCATCATTGGTGTCAGTGGGAGGAATAGTGCCCCATCATTGGTATCAGTGGGGGGGGGAGGAATAGTGCCCCATCATTGGTATCAGTGGGGGGGGAGGAATAGTGCCCCATCGTTGGTGTCAGTGGGGGGGAGGAATAGTGCCCCATCGTTGGTGTCAGTGGGGGGGAGGAATAGTGCCCCTTCATTGGTGTCAGTGGGGGGGAGGAAAAGTGCCCCATCGTTGGTGTCAGTGGGAGGAATAATGCCCCAATGATGGGGCACTATTTCTCCCACTGACACCAATGACACTTGCTGACCCCTGTTCCAGTATGGTGCTGCTGCAGTCAGCATATGTGGTTGCAGCAGCATCTCTGTACGGCAAACTTACCGGCTGCTCCTTCACTCAATTTTCACGGAGCTGTTCGACTCCGCCTCCTTGCCGGTGATTGGCCGCCTGTGTGCCTGGCGGCCAATTACCGGTGAGGAGGCGGAGCTGAGCAGCCACACGAGCATCCAGTAGCCGAACCGAATGAAGGAGCAGCTGCGCTTCCTGGACCGGACCGTCGTGGGACCGGAGCCAGGTAAGAAACAGCAGCCCCTGCACACCCCTGTACTTGGTGTCCCTTGGAAGGAAGGGGGGGGGGCGGTGGCGGCACCGCGCCGCCCCCCTAAAAAGTGTCAGCATGCCGTATACCGGCGTATAAGACGACCCCCGACTTTTGAGAAGATTTTCAAGGTGTAAAAAGTCGTCTTATAAGCCGGAAAATACGGAACATTTTTATATTAATATAGTCACGTCTCTATCTGATCTTCAGGATTATTTCTGATCTGGCTGTATACTTTATGATGTCACATCAGAGATCCTACTATTGACTTGTCATATTCTAAGGATGGGAACATCCCTTTCCCTGCTTTATCAGTAACATATATAATTATTATATCATGTAATATAGTCACGTCTCTATCTGATCTTCAGGATTATTTCTGATCTCGCTGTATACTTTATGATGTCACATCAGAGATCCTACTATTGACTTGTCATATTCTAAGGATGGGAACATCCCTTTCCCTGCTTTATCAGTAACATATATAATTATTATATCATGTAATATAGTCACGTCTCTATCTGATCTTCAGGATTATTTCTGATCTCGCTGTATACTTTATGATGTCACATCAGAGATCCTACTATTGACTTGTCATATTCTAAGGATGGGAACATCCCTTTCCCTGCTTTATCAGTAACATATATAATTATTATATCATTTATTATAGTCACGTCTCTATCTGATCTTCAGGTTTATTTCTGATCTCTCTGTATACTTTATGATGTCACATCAGAGATCCTACTATTGACTTGTCATATTCTAAGGATGGGAACATCCCTTTCCCTGCTTTATCAGTAACATATACAATTATTATATCATGTAATATAGTCACGTCTCTATCTGATCTTCAGGTTTATGTCTGATCTCGCTGTATACTTTATTATGTCACATCAGAGATCCTACTATTGACTTGTCATATTCTAAGGATGGGAACATCCCTTCCCTGCTTTATGGTAACATATATAATTATTATATCATGTAATATAGTCACGTCTCTATCTGATCTTCAGGATTATCTCTGATCTCTCTGTATACTTTATGATGTCACATCAGAGATCCTACTATTGACTTGTCATATTCTAAGGATGGGAACATCCCTTTCCCTGCTTTATCAGTAACATATATAATTATTATATCATGTAATATAGTCACGTCTCTATCTGATCTTCAGGTTTATTTCTGATCTCTCTGTATACTTTATTATGTCACATCAGAGATCCTACTATTGACTTGTCATATTCTAAGGATGGGAACATCCCTTTCCCTGCTTTATCAGTAACATATATAATTATTATATCATGTAATATAGTCACGTCTCTATCTGATCTTCAGGTTTATTTCTGATCTCTCTGTATACTTTATTATGTCACATCAGAGATCCTACTATTGACTTGTCATATTCTAAGGATGGGAACATCCCTTCCCTGCTTTATCAGTAACATATATAATTATTATATAATTTATTATAGTCACGTCTCTATCTGATCTTCAGGTTTATTTCTGATCTCTCTGTATACTTTATGATGTCACATCAGAGATCCTACTATTGACTTGTCATATTCTAAGGATGGGAACATCCCTTTCCCTGCTTTATCAGTAACATATACAATTATTATATCATGTAATATAGTCACGTCTCTATCTGATCTTCAGGTTTATGTCTGATCTCGCTGTATACTTTATTATGTCACATCAGAGATCCTACTATTGACTTGTCATATTCTAAGGATGGGAACATCCCTTTCCCTGCTTTATCAGTAACATATATAATTATTATATCATGTAATATAGTCACGTCTCTATCTGATCTTCAGGTTTATTTCTGATCTCTCTGTATACTTTATTATGTCACATCAGAGATCCAACTATTGACTTGTCATATTCTAAGGATGGGAACATCCCTTTCCCTGCTTTATCAGTAACATATATAATTATTATATCATTTATTATAGTCACGTCTCTATCTGATCTTCAGGTTTATTTCTGATCTCTCTGTATACTTTATGATGTCACATCAGAGATCCTACTATTGACTTGTCATATTCTAAGGATGGGAACATCCCTTTCCCTGCTTTATCAGTAACATATACAATTATTATATCATGTAATATAGTCACGTCTCTATCTGATCTTCAGGTTTATGTCTGATCTCGCTGTATACTTTATTATGTCACATCAGAGATCCTACTATTGACTTGTCATATTCTAAGGATGGGAACATCCCTTTCCCTGCTTTATCAGTAACATATATAATTATTATATCATGTAATATAGTCACGTCTCTATCTGATCTTCAGGTTTATCTCTGATCTCTGTATACTTTATGATGTCACATCAGAGATCCTACTATTGACTTGTCATATTCTAAGGATGGGAACATCCCTTTCCCTGCTTTATGAGTAACATCCAGTAACTAACATTTCATGATTATTTTCTATTTAATTACTTTTAGTATACGATTTAATCCATTTGTTATTGTTATTTTTATGATCATACTACCATTTGTTTATTCTATCAGTCACATTTGATTATGTTTTGATGACTATTATTTATCTATGAATTATTAATATATGACAGAATTTGGTTTCCTGTAATAGCAGTTGTCTCCTGTATCTAGATTTGACTTGATATATTTATTGCCCATTTTACTGATGCACATCTGCACATTATGCCACAGCAACATTGTAGGAATCTCCTATATCCACTCTTCCCTGGCACTTGTAGTCCCACAGACTATATGGTATGGAACTCCTCCTGTTTCCTGTTTTCTATTTTAGCATTTTATATTAATACCTGAGGATTGTCCTCCTTTGTATCTATTTAGCCTGATATCTATCGTTCTATTCGGCTGTTTTCATTAAGATTGTTGTCCATAATACCAACGAGAGTGGAGACCATCTCTCTCCTCTGTCTTCTCGTAATGGGGATTTCTCCTATATGTTGCCTGGCATATTGAGCTACAATAAAATGGCCGCCGTTTGCATGCTTCGCTCATGCGCAAATGGCGGTAGCGGACGGTACTGCGCAAGTGCGCATTCTACTATATAAGAACTGTCATGAGGAGAGGCACGCTTCCTTTAACCTCCTTGGCGGTATGATTCCTTCTGATTTTTTGTGCTGAAAGCGGTACCATTTTTTCGCATGGAAATAGTTTTTTATTGTAGGCTGTAATTTTTAGGAAAATTTCCCCACAAATCATTATCACTCAATTCTGCAAGTGGTTCTGATTTACTATCGCTGTTCTCTAGCCAGTCTAAAACCGCTTTTGACGTAAAGGGACGCTTTTTGGACGCCATGGACTTTTCTAAGTTTCCAGGCAGAAAGAACAGTCAAAATGCAGGCAGGGCGCCGGACAAAGCACTCGGGACAAAATGTATGTGAAATGGGATGAAACAGCAATGTTTTACTATTTAAAATTGAAAAAAAAAAAATGACATTTTTTAAATTTCCCGCCGCCGGCGGCGCCCGTACGTCCCGACGTCACGGGGACCGGAACACAGAAGCCGGATGCCGGCATTGGCCGGAGGAGATGGCCGGGGACGCTGCAGGGGACACATCGTGGGAACGAAGGACAAGGTAAGTGCTGCAGGGACCCCCAGAGCAGCGCCGCATGGTAAGCCCGAGTGTAGCTCGTGGTATAGAAATTCTACCCCGAGCTACACTCGGGAAAACCGCTAAGGAGGTTAATAACATGCAGGCACACGAAACATGTAAGGAAGCTGCCTCATAGACATCACACGGCACGGCCCATGTGGATGGCTGGCGGCCATCTTTAAACCACTGTCACTTTGATTTTAATGTGAGTTACATTGCATCTCCTTCTGTTACCCCTTTATTTAATAAGTTACTACACTATGGACATTCTTTTTGCTCTGATTCATTTGTCATGAGCCGTCCCTACAAGGATATCCATGGGGACTTGGCTTTACCTACAAGTGTGGCTCCCCCTGGTGGCTGATTAAGTGCAATCCTGGTGCCTGGATGCCCTGATGGTGTGCTGCTTATCCTACTGATGCCCACCAGATGTCCGGGCGTTCCAGTAACCTGATGCAGATGTCCCGGCGTTCCAGTAACCTGATGCAGATGTCCCGGCGTTCCAGTAACCTGATGCCGATGTCCCGGCGTTCCAGTAACCTGATGCAGATGTCCCGGCGTTCCAGTAACCTGATGCAGATGTCCCGGCGTTCCAGTAACCTGATGCAGATGTCCCGGCGTTCCAGTAACCTGTTGCAGATGTCCCGGCGTTCCAGTAACCTGATGCAGATGTCCGGGCGTTCCAGTAACCTGATGCAGATGTCCCGGCGTTCCAGTAACCTGATGCAGATGTCCCGGCGTTCCAGTAACCTGATGCAGATGACCCGGCGTTCCAGTAACCTGATGCAGATGTCCCGGCGTTCCAGTAACCTGATGCAGATGTCCCGGCGTTCCAGTAACCTGATGCAGATGTCCCAATGTTCCAGTAACCTGATGCAGATGTCCCGGCGTTCCAGTAACCTGATGCAGATGTCCCGGCGCTCCAGTAACCTGATGCAGATGTCCCGGCGTTCCAGTAACCTGATGCAGATGTCCCGGCGTTCCAGTAACCTGATGCAGATGTCCCGGCGTTCCAGTAACCTGATGCAGATGTCCCAATGTTCCAGTAACCTGATGCAGATGTCCCGGTGTTCCAGTAACCTGATGCAGATGTCCCGGTGTTCCAGTAACCTGATGCAGATGTCCCGGTGTTCCAGTAACCTGATGCAGATGTCCCGGCGTTCCAGTAACCTGATGCAATGTCCCGGCGTTCCAGTAACCTGATGCCGATGTCCCGGCGTTCCAGTAACCTGATGCCGATGTCCCGGCGTTCCAGTAACCTGATGCAGATGTCCCGGCGTTCCAGTAACCTGATGCCGATGTCCCGGCGTTCCAGTAACCTGATGCCGATGTCCCGGCGTTCCAGTAACCTGATGCCGATGTCCCGGCGTTCCAGTAACCTGATGCAGATGTCCCGGCGTTCCAGTAACCTGATGCCGATGTCCCGGCGTTCCAGTAACCTGATGCCGATGTCCCGGCGTTCCAGTAACCTGATGCAGATGTCCCGGCGTTCCAGTAACCTGATGCAGATGTCCCGGCGTTCCAGTAACCTGATGCACATGTCCCGGTGTTCCATTAACCTGATGCAGATGTCCCGGTGTTCCAGTAACCTAATGCAGATGTCCCGGTGTTCCAGTAACCTGATGCAGATGACCAGGAGTTGTCCTAATTATCTCAAATGCCCATTGATTTGCGCTCTCTGGTGAGTAATCTACAGCCATATATTCTAATACACCATCATGGATCCCCACTGAATACACCTGAACTGAATATTTCTTCACTCTTTGCACCTTGAAACACCAACTTGGGATGTTTCCCACAACTCTATTGTGCCAAACGCCTCAGTGCCTTCATTTATTTACTATGTTTTATTACTGCTATAGACTGACAATCACAGACGGCCATTTACATTCTATCAGTAACATAGTTTGACTCAGTCACCAATGATTTATATCTTCTATGTTTTTGTCACATTTTTTATTACTGCATGTTTATTTTATATGTTTTAGAAGGTTTTAGAGGTTTTTACCTTTTCATTCTAGCAGCTCCTTTCAGATTATATCCAGCGCTCATTTTTTGACTTTTTTATATACTCTATGTTGTACATGACATACTCCTGACCCCTGCACTATATACTCTATGTTGTACATTACATACTCCTGACCCCTGCACTATATACTCTATGTTGTACATTACATACTCCTGACGCCTGCACTATATACTCTATGTTGTACATTACATACTCCTGACCTCTGCACTATATACTCTATGTTGTACATTACATACTCCTGACCCCTGCACTATATACTCTGTTGTACATTACATACTCCTGACCCCTGCACTATATACTCTGCGTTGTACATTACATACTCCTGACTTCTGCACTATATACTCTATGTTGTACATTACATACTCCTGACCCCTGCACTATGTACTCTATGTTGTACATTACATCCTCCTGACCCCTGCACTATATACTCTATGTTGTACATTACATACTCCTGACCTCTGCACTATACGCTCTATGTTGTACATTACATCCTCCTGACCCCTGCACTATATACTCTGTTGTACATTACATACTCCTGACTTCTGCTCTCCCCCTCCCCCCACTGCTATATATACACATAATATGGATTCTCTTTTGTTCCCCCCATTTCCTCCCAGCTGGACATTTTATATCGGATGATGTGATTGGTGCACAGACTTTTACATGGTGATAATAATGTGATAACATCCTCCAACTTTGGACCCTTAAACAGAAAGTGATAATGAGGGAGGAGTCAATACCCCAATGATGGTGGTCTTCAGGATCAGTCCAGTCTTCATCTTGGTTGTTCTCCCCCATCCTCACTCTCTGACCTCTGGTGGGGCTCAGCCCCGCTGTTCTTCATGACTAAATCATGGACTAAATAATGAAGTGCAGTACTTCTTGTGTTGGGAAGATGGCGATGAGTGATAGAGGGGGTGGGGACCCTCGTCCTATAATCCCCTCATCACTGTCCCTCCTATAAAAGACAGTTCTGGTTGTTTCCTCACTCTCTGACTAAGGTCCATGAATAAAGAAATGACCTGGTAGGAGATCAGAGGAGCCATTTCCTAGTTCCCTTGAGGGTGGAATTGTAAGCTCCTCAGAGACCAAGCTGCTTGATTTGGGTGGAGTCCTGGTTTGGGGGAACCAATCAGCTCCTGTCTAGTAATCCTCTTTGTCTTTGTATTTTAGTCCATGGCCGGGAGATGAGGAAAACCTCCGAGGATTGTCTCACTTTGTCTCCAGACTGGAAAGTAGAAGATGAGGACATCACACAGTATAGTCCAGGAGAAAACCCGGCTCCCTCCAATGTCCATCCGGCACCACCCAGTGTAGATGGACCATCGGATTCCTCGTATCCTGAGGAACCTCAGACTGTGCGGGACTGGGCCGGCCTTCCAACAGGGAAGAGCTTCTCCTGTACTGAGTGCGGGAAGGGGTTCCATTATAGATCCCGTCTTAATAGGCATAAAAGATCTCACACAGGGGAGAAGCCGTATTCCTGTCCTGAGTGCGGAAAATGTTTTTCAAGGAAGTCCAATCTTTACACACATCAGAGATCTCACACGGGGGAGAAACCGTATGCCTGTTCTGAGTGCGAGAAATGTTTTTCAGTGAAGTCCACTCTTTACAGACATCAGAGATCTCACACGGGGGAGAAGCCGTATTCCTGTCCTGAGTGCGGGAAATGTTTTTCACGGAAGTCTCATCTTTACACACATCAGAGATTGCACACGGGGGAGAAGCCATATTCTTGTCCTGAGTGCGGGAAATGTTTTGCACAAAAACCAGATCTTGTCAAACATGAAAGGTCTCACACAGTTGAGAAGCCGTATTCCTGTTCTGAGTGTGGGAAATGTTATTCAGAGATGTCCAGTCTTTACACACATCAGAGATCTCACACAGGGGAGAAACCATATTCCTGTCCTGAGTGTGGGAAATGTTTTTCAGGGAAGTCCCATCTTTATAAACATCAGAGAACTCATACAGGGAAGAAGCCGTATTCCTGTCCTGAGTGCGGGAAATGTTTTTTGGTCAAGTCCAATCTTTACAAACATCAGAGATCTCATACGGGGGAGAAGCCGTATTCCTGTCCTGAGTGTGGGAAATGTTTTTCACAGAAGTCTGATCTTTCCATACATCAGAGATCTCACACTGGGGAGAAGCCGTATTCCTGTCCTGAGTGCGAGAAATGTTTTTCACAGAAGTCCCATCTTTCCATACATCAGAGATCTCACACGGGGGAGAAGCCGTATTCTTGTCCTGAGTGCGGCAAATGTTTTTCAGTGAAGTCGTGTCTTTCCAGACATCAGAGATCTCACACGAGGAGAAGCCATATTCCTGTCCTGAGTGAGGGAAATGTTCCTCACTGAAGTCCTGTCTTCATGTACATCAGGGGTCCCACACAACCCTGGAGGTGTATTAGTGCCTTGAGTGCGGGAAATGTCTTCTAGATGAATGTTGCTGGACATCCCAGCTCTCATGTGGGGAAGAAGCACACCCTGATATACACCTCAGATATACTCCATGGCTGATCTTCATCATGGAAGAAACCGTTCATAAGGAGATCAGAGGCCCCCAAAGACATGGATGAAGTGTGGGACCGGGTTGGCCATTGATGGCAGGAGAAGAATAAAAATGGAGTCCTGCCCTGTGATTGGCTGAGTACATTTGTGGTGGGAGATTTCACAAACACTTGGAGGTCTGTTATTAATACTTTGTGGACAAATGTTCCAAGCACTCATTAGGCCCACAGTTGGAGGTGAGGATAATACTTGCATGGTGGGGGATCACTGAAGAGGTGGGTGGTAATAAAATGTCCCAATTCTAGAAGAGTGACTGATGGTGTACACATGGAAGCAATGGAATTGTGTGTATATCGGGAATGAAGGAGTGATTGGTGAATGCACATATTGGGACTTTCCCGGGTCTTTCTCCATACATGTTTCTTCTTGTATGTTTCCCGTGATACAAATGTCTGTGTATATGATCGGCACATGAGGGCTGTCTATGACAAACGTTTCATTGATCTGATCATTTCCATGGTGATTGGTTGATGGGGGATGGAAAGCACAGAGATCAGGAAGTAGAGCGCCATCCTTTCTACCTTTCTCTATTCCTAGTTCAGATTTGTAGCAGAAATCCCCAACATGGAGCAATACACGGACAATTGATATCAGACAATGAGGCCGAGGAAGGCCAATCATGAAGCTGGGGGTGGTGCAGCATAGACTGGAACAGGGTCCTCCAGGAGTGCAGCTCACACTGCGGGCAGAACTCCTCCTACTGGGACATTCAGGCTTCACACAGCTACAGCTGCACTCCCGGGACTGCCACGCCTGGACTGTATATGGGGCGGGTGTGGAGGGATGAGGAGCAGGGATTGGCTATACATGTCTCTATTTATCCCTCTCTAATCCCACACGGCAGAGATCGGGATTCCTTTTTATTCCCTTTCTAGCTCCCTTCTTTTCTTTCCACCCCCCCCCCTCCCTTCTCCCCCCTCCCTTTCCTCCCTCCTCCCCCCTTCTTAAGCCCTCTGCTGTATTCCTATTTCTTTGTCTTTCTTTTATGTCCCTTTGTACATTTGTAGGATGTATTGTAGGATGTATAGATGTTGATGTGATCCCCGGTCTCCTCACTCCATCACACATTGGAGAGCAGAACCCAGCAATGCTCTATGTACATCATCTGCAATGTCTATCCAGTCATTAATGTCACCTGTTCTCCCTGTTTGTAACACCCAAATGACTTGATGTTTTCTTTTTTTTATTGACATAAAACCCAATGATGGTAAAAATTATTGTAGGCCCAAAATATCTATCACACTAGTAACAAAAATACGATTCCAGTATCTATCCCGCCATTTGTAGACGCTGCAACTTTCACAGAAAACGATTCATTTACACGGATTGGGATTTTATTTTTAGCAAAGACACGGAGCAGAATACATTCTGGACGAAATTTATGATGAAATTAAATTTTTTTTTTTGCTGGACATGATTAACCCCTCGCCCTCCAGAGGATTTACCCCCCTTCCTGACTACGCCTCTTTTTGATACTCAGGGCTGCACTAATTCCACTGATAATTGCGCGGTCATGCAACGCTGCACTCAAACAAAATTTACGTCCTTTTTTTCACACAAATAGAGCTTTCTTTTGGTGGTATTTGATCACCTGTGCGCTTTTTATTTTTTGCACTATAAACAAAAAAAGACTGAAAATTTTGAAGAAAAACAAAATTGTTTACTTTTGGCTATAAAAAAATATATAGTAAACTCAAAGTTAGTCATAAATTTAGCCCAAAATGTATTCTCCATGTTTTTGGTGAAAAATCCCAATAAGTGTATATTGATTGCTTTGTGTGATAGTTATAGCGTCTACAAACTATGGTATAGATAATGGAATTTACACCTTTTTGTTGCTATACAGCGCTGCGCTAGTTTAACTGACAATTGCGCGGTCATGCAATATGGTACATAAATGAAATTTACATCCTTTTGAGCTTTCTTTCAGTGGTATTTGATCACCTGTGCGATTTTTATTTGTGGTGCTATAAACAAAAAAGTTTTGGAAAAAAAAAACATTTTCTCATTTCCATCATAAAAATATTCAAAAATACTAAAATATTCTGCTCCATGTTTTTGGTTAAAAATAATCCCAATAAGTGTATATTGATTGCTTTGTGTGATAGTTATAGCGTCTACAAACTATGGGAGAGATAATGGAATTTACACAGCTTTTACTTTCTGTCTGCCCATCACATTTCTTGAGGTGCTAACATAACAGGATAGTACAAACACCCCCAAATGACCCCTTTTCAGAAAGTAGACACCCTAAGCTATCTGCTGAGAGACATATTGAGTCCATGGAAGATTTTTTTTTTTTTCCACAAGTTTTTGGAAAATGACAAAAACATTTTTTTTAATCCAAAGTTGTCATTTAAATTATTTATTTCTCGCACAAGCCATGGGTATATGTGGAATTACACCCCAAAATACATTCTGCTACTTCTACCGAGTATGGGGATACCACGTGTGTGAGACTTTTTGGGAGCCTAGCCACATACAGGATCCTGAAATCCAATGACCACTTTGAAAACCTGAAGGTGCGTAACTTCCTCATTTCACTTCCTGACTATCACAGTTTCGAAGGCTCTGAAATGCCAGGATAGCACCAAACCCCCCCCAAATGACCCATTTTTGGAAAGTAGACACCCCAAGGAATTTGATAAGAGGCATGGTGAGTATTTTGCAGTTCTATTTTTTTCTCAAGGTTTTGATATAAAAAAAAGAAGACAAAATATGTTTTTGTTTTTTTCTTCAATTTTCAAAAACTTGTGGCAACAAACGAGATCTGCACCATGCTTCTTATCAAATTCCTTGGGGTGTCTACTTTCCAAAAAGGGATCATTTGGGGGGGTTGGTGCTATCCTGGCATTTCAGGGCCTCAGAAACTGTGATAGGTAGTCAGGAAGTGTCAGGAAGTCTGCAACAAGCTCACCTCCATCCATGACCTCTTTGTCTCCCGCTTCCTTAACCTCCTAGCAATCACCGAAACCTGGGTCCAAGCAACAGACTCTGCCTCCACCGCAGCACTCTCCTATGGAGGTCTCATCTGGACCCACTCACCCAGACCCAGTGGTTGGAAAGGTGTTGGGGTTGGTCTGCTCCTGTCACCACTGAGCACCTTCCAGGTTCTCCCTAACCCTCCCTCCCTTTCCTTTAAGACCCACTGCATCCAGCTATTCTCTCCGATCTCTCTGAGGATTGCAGTGATCTATCGGCCTCCTGGACCCATGCCCTGCTTTCTTGATTACTTTGCTGCCTGGCTACCCTACTTTCTCTCCTCTGAACTACCCACTATCATTCTTAGGGATTTCAACATCCCTATCAACATCAATAACCCGGCTACATCCCAACTCTTCCACATTACCTCATCTTTTGCACTAGCACAGTGTATACAGTCCACCACTCACTCTGTTGGGAATACTCTTGACCTTGTCTTCTCTCACCTTTGCACTCCCTGCAACCTCACAAATGCCCCCTTTCCTCCCTCCGATCACAACCTCATCACCTTCTCCGTCTCCTCGTTCTCAAACACCTATCCCTCTAAATGGCAAAGTTACCAACAGAAACCTCCGGAACTGGAACCCTGCTCCCTTCCACTCTGCAACTGACCAACTTTACGACAGCATCCATCCCCTGTCATGCCCTGACCTGGCCACTACTGTCTACCACAACTCACTTTCAGCTGCTCTAGACTCAGTCGCACCCCCAACATCACGAAGCATTAGGCCCCAACCGCTACAACCCTGGCAGACCGACCATACCAGAAACCTCAAACGACATAGTTGTGCGCTGGAGCGACTATGGCGTAAAACCAAATCCCAACAAGCGTTCACCTGCTATAAATCTGCCTTCTTAACGTACGCTTCCTCCCTTCACGCTGCCAAACAAGCCTACTTTATTACCTTCATTAATACCTTCTCCTCCAGTCCTTGCCGGCTCTTCTCCACTTTTAACTCTCTACTTTCTCCACCTCCACCCAGTACCTCACTTACCGCCCATGAGATTGCCAACCACTTCAAAAACAAGATTGATGCAATTCGTAGGGACTTCGCCACAGCTCAGACACCCACCCCACTTAGCATTCCTCACACAATAACCCCCTCAACACTTTGCTCCCTTGACCTCACTACTACCGAAGAGGTCACTAAGATTATCTCTGAAGCCCACCTCAGCACCTGCCCCCTGGACCCTGTCCCCTCACAACTACTACGGTCACCCTCCTCTTCCATCCTATGCTCCCTCACTCACATCTTCAATCTTTCCCTCTTCACCGGTACCTTCCCCTCCCCTCTAAAGCATGTGCACATCACTCCCATACTTAAGAAACCCTCTGTCAGGAATGGACTTGCCAATAGTGGTGGGACTCACCTGCCTTGTGGGCTGCAGTACCAGGGCTGGCCAGCGGGTGCTCTCGACAGCCAGAGGTTCACTTTGGCAATTAGCCATCACCTGGGGCTGATTGCAGGTGGTGTATTTAAGGGATGGCCAGACCTGCAGTCTGTGCCTTGGTGTGTGTTTTTCCATGGGCCCCTGTATCTTGTAACCTGCATTCCTGTTCCTGTTCCTGCCTGACTTGTTGCCGACCCTGCCTGATCCTGACTTCTGCTGACTTCTGTTTGATCCCTGGCTTGTGACCCTGACCATTCTCTGCCTGACCCCCTGTACCTACCTGTCCGTTAGTTGCTGTACCCGGCTCGTGACCTGACTACTCTCCGCCTGCTCCTCCTGTACCTACCTGCCCGTTAGTTATCGACCCGGCCTGCCTGACTACGTTGTGCTCTATATGTGTATGTACCTGTGTATCTATATCAGTTTAGGTTTGGGTTTGTTTCACCTTGTTGTATGTATTTGTGTTAGCTTGGGGTTTGGTGCACTGCGTTTATATTTGTATTGTTAGTCTTAATAAATTGTCTTATTTATACCATATCTGAAGCTTGCGTTTCCCTGTGTCAGTCCACACACTTGTGGTCACACCCGCATCCCTGACACCCTCCCTGGAACCCACCGACCTGAACAACTTTAGACCCATCTCCCTACTTCCATTTACCTCTAAACTCCTAGAACGCTTAGTCTACAATCACCTGAGCTCCTCCCACCTCACTGACAACAACCTTCTTGACTCTTTACAGTCCGGCTTCCGCCCCCTACACTCCACCGAAACTGCCCTACTCAAACTCACCAATGACCTACTAACCGCCAAAACCAATGGCCACTATACTATACTCCTACCACTTGACCTCTCTGCGGCTTTTGACACGGTTGACCACCCCCTCCTTCTCAAAAAATAACTGCACTCTCTTGGCCTCAGAGACTCCCCTCTCTCCTGGTTCTCCTCTTATCTATCACAGCGCTCCTTCAGTGTTACCTCTAACGCTGCCTCCTCCTCTTCACTCCCTCTCTCTGTTGGGGTCCCTCAAGGTTCTGTCCTCGGACCCCTTCTCTTCTCCATCTACACCTCCTCCCTTGGCCAATTGATAAACTCCCATGGCTTCAACTACCATCTCTATGCCGACGACACACAAATCTATCTTTCTACCCCTCACCTCACCCCTTCAGTCTCCAATCGCATCACCAGCCTACTAAGTGACATATCGGCATGGATGTCACTCCACTTCCTCAAACTCAACCTTTCCAAAACTGAGCTCCTAGTATTACCCCCAGCCTGTGCCCCCCCTGACTTCTCCATCAAGATCAACAACACTATCATCAGTCCCACCCCTCACGGCAGGGTACTAGGTGTCATCCTAGACTCCAATCTGTCCTTTCAGCCCCAGGTCCAATCGCTGACAAACTCATGTAGACTTCACCGCCGCAACATCTCCAAGATACGCCCGTTCCTAACCTCGGAAACCACTAAGCAACTTATTCCCTCGTTATATCTCGCCTTGACTATTGTAACTCCCTCCTCATTGGCCGACCTCATCGCAGGCTATCCCCACTACATTCCATCATGAATGCTGCTGCCAGACTCATTCACCTTACTAAGCGCTCTGTATCTGCCACCCCTCTCTGCCAATCCCTCCACTGGCTTCCAATTGCTCAGCGGATAAAATTCAAAACACTAACACTGACGTATAAAGCCGTTCATAACACTGCCCCTAACTACATCACCGACCTTGTCTCTAAATACCACCCAAACCGTACTCTCCGCTCCTCACAAGACCTCCTACTCTCTAGCTCCCTTGTCTCCTCCTCCCATGCTCGTCTCCAGGATTTCTCAAGGGCTTCACCCATCCTCTGGAACTCCCTACCCCAAACTATCAGGCTATCATCAACTATGAAAACCCATCTCTTCAGGGAAGCCTGCACCGACCCCAGCTAATATTGGAATCCACTACTCTTCCTACCTCTCCATCCCCCTCAGCTAATTACCTCTTGTACCGCTATCCTCTCCCTCCTAGATTGTAAGCTCCAAGGATCAGGGCCCTCTAATCCCTCTTGTATTGAACTGTATTGTTACTGTACTGTCTCCCTCCATTATGTAAAGTGCTGAGCAAGCTGTCGGCGCTATATAAGTCCTGTATAATAATAATAATCATATTAATGAGGAAATAAAGCCCTTTAAAAGCCTGAAGGTGCTTATTGGATTTTGAGGTCCTGTACTTGGCTAGACTGCCAAACTGTCTCTCACATGTGGTACCCCCATACTCAGGAGAAGTAGCAGAATGTATTTTGGGGAGTAATTCCACATATACCCATGGCATGTGTGAGCAATAAATCATTTAAGTGACAATTTTGTGTAAAGAAAAAAAAATTTTTTTTTGTCAAACACCCTAGTGAATAAAATGGTGGGTGCTGCAATTTTTTTATGTCACAATGTACTCACGCAGTGATTTTTCAAACATTTTTTTTTAAATACAGTTTTTTTTTACTTTTATTGCACAAAAACACAATATATTGTCCAATTATTTGGTAAAATATAAACGTGGTTGATATGCCGAGTAAATAGATACCAAACATGACATGCTTTAAAACTGTGCATGCCCCATGCAATGGCGACAAACTGCATACGTTTTTAATATCCATAGCCAACGATTTAAAAGCCTTTACAAGCTACCATTTTAGATTTACAGAGGAGGTCTGGTGTTAGAATTACTGCCCTTCATCTGACGTTCGTGGCGATACCTCACATGAATGGTGCAACTGCTGTTTCCACACTGGCACAGGGTCACTGCTCACGAACGCAGGTGCCCGAGGGGGTACTTTTTTTGTAAGTTATTTCGATTTTTTAAATTATTTTTAC
Organism: Staurois parvus; assembly: GCF_062004578.1. Classification (NCBI taxonomy): domain Eukaryota; kingdom Metazoa; phylum Chordata; class Amphibia; order Anura; family Ranidae; genus Staurois; species Staurois parvus. The sequence continues at coordinate 91,495 of NW_028318674.1, read as the reverse complement.
ACTGTCCCTTTCATTTTTTTGATCACTTTCAATGCTATCACAGGGAATGCAAATATCCCCTATAACTGCATTGTCATATATTCTTTTTTGAGAAATCTGGGGTCTATCAGACTCTGGATCTCTCCTCTGCCCTTACATTATCTAATCTCATCAAAATCGGTGTGATCAGATGCTTTCCCAATTTACAAATGGTTCTGTTTATATCCAGCAAAGCTGAAGTGATGAAATGCTCGTAGCTTCCGAATTCTTAGACTATAGAGATGATTGGCACCATTCCGTTCTCCAATCAGCTCTATGGTCAGCTGGCAGAAACACTGACTGCATTCTCAGGTTCCCCCTGATGGCACAGGACTTCCCAAGAAGGTCGTGGAAGGCAGCGGGGGAGGGGTGGGCATCATCTCCTGCTGCTTGTTAAAGAAATCCTGCAGCTAATTAGACACTAGGATTGCTTTTACATGAAAGCCAATCGCTGGCTGAAAAAAATGATACCAGGATAAGGCCTGCAGCTGTAGGCATCATCCTGGTATAACCATTCAAAGTACAGTGATGTACCAGTACGTCGCTGGTCCTTGTTGGGTATATACAGTCAGGTCCATAAATATTGGGACATCGACACAATTCTAACATTTTTGGCTCTATACACCACCACAATGGATTTGAAATTAAACGAACAAGATGTGCCTTAACTGCAGACTGCCAGCTTTAATTTGAGGGTATTTACATCCAAATCAGGTGAACGGTGTAGGAATTACATATCATCATTGCCAGAAGGTTTGCTGTGTCTCCCAACACAGTCTCAAGAGCATGGAGGAGATTCCAGGAGACAGGCAGTTCCTCTAGGAGGGCTGGACAGGGCCATAGAAGGTCCTTAACCCATCAGCAGGACCGGTATCTGCTTCTTTGTGCAAGGAGGAACAGGATGAGCCCTGCCAGAGACCTACAAAATGACCTCCAGCAGGCGTGAATATCTCTGACCAAACAATCAGAAACAGACTTCATGAGGGTGGATTGAGGGCCCGACGTCCTCTAGTGGGTCCTATGCTCCCTGCTCAGCACCATAGAGCTGGATTGACATTTGCCATTGAACACCAGAATTGGCAGGTCCACCAGCGGCGCCCTGTGCTTTTCACAGATGAGAGCAGGTTCCCCCTGAGCACATGTGACAGACATGAAATGAAGTCTGGAGAATCCGTGAAGAAAGTTATGCTGCCCATAACATTGTTCAGCATGACTGTTTTGGTGGTGGGTCAGTGATGGTCTGGGGGGGCATATCCATGGAGGGACGCACAGACCTCTACAGGCTACACAATGGCCCCCTGACTGCTATTAGGCCATTGTCAGACCCTACGCTGGTGCAGTGGGTCCTGTTTTCCTCCTGGTGCAGACAATGCCTGGCCTCATGTGGTGAGAGTATGCAGGCAGTTCCTGGAGGATGAAGGAATTGACACCATTGAATGGCCACCAAACCTAAATCCAATAGAACACCTCTGGGATGTCATGTTTCGGTCCATCCGACGCCGCCAGGTTGCACCTCAGACTGTCCAGGAGCTCAGTGATGCCCTGGTCCAGATCTGGGAGGAAATCCCGCAGGACACCATCCGTGGTCTCATTAGGAACCTCCCCCGACGTTGTTAGGCATGCATACAAGCACGTGGGGGCCATACAAACTACTGAGTATCATTTTGAGTTGCAATTAAATTTCAGCACAATGGACTCGCCTGCTGCATCATTTTTTCACCTTGATTTTCATGGTGTCTGAATTCAGTCCTCTGTAGATCAATCATTTTCATTTCCTTCAAACGATGGGGCATCCTTACATTGCCCTGTCCATATCAGTATACATATTCAGCAAGAGAGTTTTCCCCATTGAGATCTGATGGGTTTTCAAAGTGTTCCTTTCATTTTTTGAGCAGTGTGTGTGTGTGTGTGTATATATATAGCCAAAAGTATTGTATTGGCCCCACTCTCATGTGATTCAGGTGGTCCAATCCCCTCCATGGACACAGGTATATACAATCAAGCCCCTAGGCATGCAGATGGCTTCTACAAACATTGGTGAAAGAATGGGTCGCTCTCAGGAGCTCAGTGACTCCAAGCGTGGTCCCGTGATAGGTGGTCACCTGGGCAATAAGTCCATCCGTGACATTTCCTGGCTACTAAATATTCCACGCTCAACTGTTAGTGGGATTATAACAAAGTGGAAGCAACTGGGAACAACAGCAACTCAGCCACCAAGTGGTAGGCCACGTCACATGACAGGGCGGGGTCAGCGCATGCTGAAGCACACAGTGCGCAGAAGTCACCAACTGTCTGCAGAGTCAATAGCTAAAGACCTCCAAACTTGGTGTGGCCTTCAGATGAGCCCAACACCAGTGTGTAGAGAGCTTCATGGAATGGGTTTCCATGGCCGAGCAGCTGCATCCAAGCCTTCCATCACCAAGTGCTCCAGGCCCCAGCAGTGCACACCCCCATATTAATATGACACGTGTACTGGTGGTCCCATCAGAACCCTCCAGGCCCCAGCAGTGCACACTCCCAGATTAATACAACACATGTACTGGTGGTCCAATCAGAACCCTCCAGGCCCCAGCAGTGCACACCCCCATATTAATATGACACATGTACTGGTGGTCCAATCAGAACACTCCAGGCCCCAGCAGTGCACACCCCCAGATTAATACAACACATGTATTGGTGGTCCAATTAGAACTCTCCAGGCCCCAGCACTGCACACCCCCAGATTTATATGACACATGTACTGGTGGTCCAATCAGAACCCTCCAGGCCCCAGCAGTGCACACCCCCAGATTAATATGACACGTGTATTGGTGACCCAATCAGAACCCTCCAGGCCCCAGCAGTGCACACCCCCAGATTTATATGACACGTGTACTGGTGGTCCAATCAGAACCCTCCAGACCCCAGCAGTGAACACCCCCAGATTTATATGACATGTGTACTGGTGGTCCAATCAGAACCCTCCAGGCCCCAGCAGTGCCCCCAGCCCTGAATTCTCTCCAATGGAAATCTCCAGTGAAATCTCCTCTCATCAATTACTAGCCGGATTCCCTCTATTACCTCCTGTATGTACAAAACTCCCCCAAATCTCTCCCCTCCTCACCATCCACTAGAAATTGGAGGAATTGTTTCTTCTTCCTGAAATCCAGACCTAGAGAGGAATAGAAAAGATCCAACAAACCCCACAAAGTCTTTTTATAGAGATTTATTCCATCAAATCCAAACTATTCTACACATATTTATTCCATGGAATATGAAGAGATTTTTCTATCAATAATCCCATCAAATCTGCGTGTTTATTGGACTTTATTCCCAGCAATAATCAATCAGGAATCCATGCCAGCAATCATCAGATCAATAGGAATGTTTCCAATATCCAGTGATCACGGTTTGATCCTCCAACATCACCAGTGCACAGAATGATAAATCTATCCCATGAAATGGATCTTATTGATTGGTTGATGTCATTGATTGATCTATTGATTCCCTTCTATGATAGAATAGATTGATTTCTCCATGTATTGATCATCCTCTCCATATATCTCTTCACCTTGTCTAACATCATACAAATCCTGAATGCTATAAATCTCAGTCCTGTCCATGAATTGTATGTGACTCGGGTCTTTATAATACCATATACTGGACTGTTACTTCATTCCCTATTTTTATATCGTCTTCTTACACCTGTCCTGATGAAGTGACACTTTGAAGCCATGAAACGCGTTGATGGTGTATTTTACATTCACTTGTCCAGTAAACTCCGACCTTCTGAAGAAAACATTTCAGTTTCCTCCTTTACTATGGGCTCCTCTGCTGACCTCACCCTCATTTTTTCTTGGGGTGAAAGTTCTCCACCGGGATCCAAATCCTGCTTAGTATATGATGATCCGGAATTCCCCCAAAATTACCAAAACTTTATTCTCCAGGGCCTCTAATAATAGATGTTTGGGGGTTTATCTCATCTTCAGGCCCAAAATCTGCATTTTCCCATGTGTGCAAAATCATGCAGAAACAGCTCTGGCAGTGAGAGGGTTAATGTGGGCTAGATGGGATCACTCTGCTGGGGTCACACTGTACACATTAGAGCGCCCCCTAGCTGCAGCCTGGTAATAACATTGCTGGGAGGTCTATTCACTGCTACATACTTCCCACCTTTATAGAAACATATAAATGGTTAGCACTTCCTCCTAGAAGAACTGGCGTTGTTGGTTTGAATCCCAACCACTGCCATACCTGGCTGGAGTTTGCATGTTCTCCCTGTGCCTGCATGGGTTTCCTCCAGGTACCTGCATGGGTAAAGACAATCTAGGAGGTTATTTGGCTCCTGTCTATATTGGCCCCTAGTATGTGTATGTATGAATGTTAGGGACCTTAGACTGTAGGCTCCTCGGGGGCGGGGACTGATGGGTAATAAATCTGTAAATTGATGGCCCTATATAAGTAGCTGTAATCATCTAGGAGTCTGTTCATAAAACAATTGCACAGCAATACACCCGGTGAATGTGCCTGTCATTCCCTCTGTGTGAATGGGATGGGGGGAGTAGAGGGAGTAGGCTCTGTGCTGGGCGGGGTGAATGGTTTCCATGGATATAAAATGGAGAATACCACATTTGGCAATAAGATGGTTCTAATTTCTATGATACTTAGCGCCATCTAAAGGCCAGAAAAGTATGGCATTTATTTATTGACTTTGTAAAATCATCCTTGCCCCCTAGGTGGATGCTGCACCCATCCCCCGCCGGCTCCAAGTGTGAGAACTCAGCGATCACGTGATTGCTGACCATGAGTTCTCATAGCCGTTCTGAGCAGAGAGTGGTGACTGTCAGTCACCGCTCTCTGCCCTGCCCCCCCCCCCCACAATCACTGGACTGTGGAGGGGGAGGGTGCGGCTGGTCCAGACTCTGATGTTGGGATCTTTCCCCAGCCTGGACCGGCTAAGTGACATCAGCTGACAGCGGGCCTCACCTGAAAACGGGTCACAGGAGTTCAGAATGAACTGCACTCCTCTGATCCACAGGAGAAGTGCAGACAAAAGAGCTTTGCCTGAACTTCTCCCTCAAAGAATATGTTCCTCCAACATGTCCTATTCCTGATCTGTGCCGGCTGTCCCATGTCCTGGTATGAAGACGTCTCCTCTTCTCTCTGTATTGCTTCCTTTGTGTGAGATCCCCGGTGATCCTGCCAGTCCCTCTGATTTCCTATTAAAACTGACCATACTGGGCATGAGAGCTCAGCATGGTCAGTTCTCTAACTGTGCTGGGAGCTAAGCCTGCTCTCCTCCAATCATCAGACTTGTCCTGACATCCCCCTCCCTGTGCAGCCATTCACTGAGAAGACCAGTGAACTGAAGACAACTGACAAAGGAAACCAAGGGCTCTATTTATAGAACATTCATTGGACCAATGAGACAATCATTCCTCCAGCTGTGACAACATCCGGCCATATGTTAAGTAACACAGTGATTTCCTAGGATCGCCGGCTCCATCTAGTGGCCACAATGAGGTGATTTTTCTGAAATATCTCCATCAGTAAAAGAAGCCCAATATGATATTATGGCCACTAGATGGAGCCAATGATCATAGGAAATAAAATATGGCCAAAACTCCTCCCAGATGGAGAATTCCGGTCACATCCGTTTAACATTGTTCTCCATAGACCTCCAAGTGTTTGTGAAATCTCCCACCACAAAATGTACTCAGCCAATCACAGGGCAGGACTCCAGTTTTATTCTTCTCCTGCCATCAATGGCCAACCCGGTCCCACACTTCATCCATGTCTTTGGGGACCTCTGATCTCCTTATGAACTGTTTCTTCCATGATGAAGATCAGCCATGGAGTATATCTGAGGTGTATATCAGGGTGTGCTTCTTCCCCACATGAGAGCTGGGATGTCCAGCAACATTCATCTAGAAGACATTTCCCGCACTCAAGGCACCAATACACCTCCAGGGTTGTGTGGGACCCCTGATGTACAGGAAGACAGGACTTCAGTGAGGAACATTTCCCTCACTCAGGAAAGGAAAGTACCTTCTCCCCCGTGTGAGATCTCTGATGCTTGTAAAGTTTAGACTTGTCTGAAAAACATTTCCCGCACTCAGAAAAGGAATACGGCTTTTCCTCTGTGTGAGATTTATGATGTGTGTAAAGATTGGACTTCTGTGAAAAACATTTCCCACACTCAGGACAGGAAAACGGCTTCTCCCCTGTGTGATATCTTTGATGTGTGTGCAGACTGGACGTCTGTGAAAAACATTTCCCACACTCAGGACAGGAATATGGCTTCTCCCCTGTGTGAGATCTCTCATGGGTGTGAAGACTGGACTTGTCTGAAAAATATTTCCCACACTCAGGACAGGAAAATGGCTTCTCCCCCGTGTGAGATCTCTGATGTTTATAAAGTTGGTACGTCTGTGAAAAACATTTCCCACACTCAGGACAAAAATATGGCTTCTCCCCCGTGTGAGAACTCTGATGTCTGACAAGTTTTGATTTTTCTACAAAACATTTCCCGCACTCAGGACAGGAATATGGCTTCTCCCCCGTGTGAGATCTCTGATGTATGGAAAGATTGTCCTTCTTTGAAAAACATTTCCCGCACTCAGGACAGGAATACGGCTTCTCCCCCGTGTGAGATCTTTTATGCAGATTAACAAGGGATTTAGAACGGAAACATTTCCCGCACACAGAACAGGAATGCGGCTTTTCTCCTGCATGAGACCTCTGATGTATTATAAGTTTAGATTTTTCTACAAAACATTTTACGCACTCAGAACAGGAATATGGCTTCTCCCCCGTATGAGATCTTTTATGCACATTAAGACTAGATTTAGAACAGAAATCCATCCTGCACTCAGGACAGCAATACAGCTTCTCACCTGTATGAAATCGCTGATGTCTATAAAGATTGGACGTCTGTGAAAAACATTTCCCGCACTCAGGACAGGAATACGGCTTCTCTCCTGTATGAGATCGCTGATGTGTGTAAAGATTGGACTTCCTTGAAAAACATTTCCAGCACTCAGAACAGGAATATGGCTTCTCCCCCGTGTGAGACCTTTTATGCACATTAAGTTTGGATTTATAACGGAAACCCTTCCCGCACTCAGTACAGGAGAAGCTCTTCCCTGTTGGAAGGCCGGCCCGGTCCCGCACAGTCTGAGGTTCCTCAGGATACGAGGAATCCGATGGTCCATCTACACTGGGTGGTGCCGGATGGACATTGGAGGGAGCCGGGTTTTCTCCTGGACTATACTGTGTGATGTCCTCATCTTCTACTTTCCAGTCTGGAGACAAAGTGAGACAATCCTCGGAGGTTTTCCTCATCTCCCGGCCATGGACTAAAATACAAAGACAAAGAGGATTACTAGACAGGAGCTGATTGGTTCCCCCAAACCAGGACTCCGCCCACATCAGGCAGCTTGGTCTCTGAGGAGCTTACAATTCCACCCTCAAGGGAACTAGGAAATGGCTCCTCTGATCTCCTACCAGGTCATTTCTTTATTCATGGACCTTAGTCACAGAGTGAGGAAACAACCAGAACTGTCTTTTATAGGAGGGACAGTGATGAGGGGATTATAGGACGAGGGTCCCCACCCCCTCTATCACTCATTGCCATCTTCTCAATGTTTTCCTATGTTAATATATAACAGTGGGTAGATAGAGAGCAGAAGTCAGGAGTATGTAATGTATAAAATGGAGTATATAGTGCAGGGGTCAGGAGTATGTAATGTAATCCTGCTGGAGCGTAAAACCAAATCCCACCAAGCATTCACCCGATATAAATCTGCTTTTCTAACATACAATTCCTCCCTTCAAACTGCCAAACAAGCCTACTTTGTCCTTCTTATTAATATCTTCTCTTCGAGTCCTCGTCGGCTCTTCTCTACCTTTAACTCTCTACTTTCTCTGCCCCCACCGCCACCCAGTCACTGCCCATGAGATTGCACACCACTTCCAAAACAAGATCGACGCAATTCGTAGGGACATCGCCACTACACAGACACCCACCCCACTTAGTATCCCTCACACCATACCTCCCTCAACACTGTCCTCCGTTGACCTCACTACCACTGAAGAGGTCCTAAAGGTCTTCTCAGAAGCCCATCTCACCACCCGCCCTCTGGATCCTGTCCCCTCACAACTCCTTTGGTCCCCCTCCTCTTCCATCCTATGCTCCCTCACTCACATCTTCAATCTCTCCCTCTCTACTGGTTCCTTCCCCTCCCCTCTAAAGCATGCGTACATCACTCCCATACTTAAGAAACCTCCTAGACCCCACCAACCTGAACAACTTAAGACCCATCTCCCTGCTGCCATTTACCTCTAAACTCCTAGAACGCTTAGTCTACAATCGCCTGAGCTCCCACCTCACCGACAACAACCTTCACCCTTTACAGTCTGGCTTTCACTCACTACACTCCACTGAAACTGCCCTACTAAACCTCACTAATGATCTACTAACTGCTAAAACCAATGGCCACTATTCAATACTCCTACTACTCGACCTCTCTGCAGCTTTTGACACGGTTGACCACCCCCTCCTCCTCAAAAAACTACACTCTTTTGGCCTCAGCAACTCCGCTCTCTCCTGCTTCTCCTCCTACCTATCCCAACGCTCCTTTAGTGTTACCTATAACTCTGGCTCCTCCTCTTCACTCCCTCTCTGCCAATCCCTCCACTGGCCTCCATTCAGTGTCCTCCACCCGTTTCTGCCAATCCCTCCACTGGCCTCCATTCAGTGTCCTCCACCCCTCTCTGCCAATCCCTCCACTGGCCTCCACTCAGTGTTGTCCACCCCTCTCTGCCAATCCCTCCATTGGCTCCCAGTTGCCCAACGGATAAAATTCAAAACTCTGACAATGACATATAAAGCCATCCACAACTCTGCCCCAATTTTCATAACTGATCTAATCTCTAGATATCACCAAAACTGTACTCTCTGCTCCTCGCAAGACCTCCTATGCTCTAGCTCCCTTGTCTCCTCCTCCCATGCTCGTCTCCAGGACTTCTCCAGGGCGTCACCCATCCTCTGGAACTCCCTACCCCAATCTATCAGATTATCACCTACTCTACTTGCCTTTCGGCGTTCACTAAAAACCTTTCTCTTCAGGGAAGCCTATCCCGCCCTCTGCTAATTCTGGTATCCTCTACTCTTCCAATCACTCCATCCCCCACAGTGACTACCTACTGTACCACTCACCCCTCCCTCCTAGATTGTAAGCTCCAAGGAGCAGGACCCTCTAATCCCTCTTGTATTGAACTGTATTGTTGCTGTATTGTCTCCCACTATAATGTAAAACGCTGACCAAACCATTGGCGCCATAAATCCTGTATAATAATAATAATAATGTACAACATACAGTATATAGTGCAGGGGTCAGGACTCATAATATTGTTATTCAGTAATTTAAGGTCCTTAAAGGGTTGCTTGCCTCCCCTCTCCTGAGACTGCACTCAGTGACTTGGGTCTGAGACACTACAGACATATCCCTCCACCCGGCACAGCCAGCAGATAACAGAGAAGGTCCCCTGGAAGAGTCAGGCACAAGGCAGGAGACCCCAGTCACATGTCCTGGGTGCCTACATTATGCAATGCTTAGAGTAAAAACCAACATTTTGCTGCCAGCTGAACCCCAGAACCTCCATAAATCCAGTCTAGAGACATAAATTGTGTCTGCAGCACAGAGAAGGAAGATTATCCGAGAGAAATCCAGGAATACAGGACGGGGAACACAGCTCAGGAAAGTGACCAGGGGATTACAGGCTGATATCACCCAGTCCCCGCCCTACTCTGGACCAATCAGTGAGCAGTATGGGTGGAGGAATGGATTTAGTGTTCATGACCCACCTGTGCTGATCTCTGTAGGAGTGTCCTCCTCTATAAATGTCCCCGTTATTCCATCCTCCTCCATAGACTGCTGATCATCCCTCACATACGCCTCTTCTTCTTCTGCTTTCACCTCAACTTTTATATCTATCAGATCTTCACTCTAAAACAAGAGACAGATCAGCAATAACATCTGTAAGACATAAGCTTTAATATTGTGACATCAATTAAAACTTTCATATCATCTATATAATATATTAATTCACAGAAAATATCAACACATCACCTTTACAAGTCCATGTTCTAGATTCTCCATCCCACCAACCTTGTAATAGTGAGGGATGGTGTGACCTTCCTGCGTGGAATCCCGGGAATACAGAGGACGGGGACATCTCTCTGGTGGGTTCCTGGTATTAGGTGGCTCCATCATATCCTTGTGTCCTTCTGAAAACTCCTCCATCACTCCATACTCCTCATCCTCCTCTTTATACTCTTCTTTACCATCAATATTATCATCCCCGAGGATTCCACTCTGAAAGATATAATAAAACATTCATTGTAACAAACATGCTGTGTATAAATCACAACTACCAATAATTGTCATCATCTACCTGATGATGGTGAGGGATGGTGTGACCTTCCTGTGTGGAATCCCGGGAATACAGAGGACGGGGACATCTCTCTGGTGGGTTCCCATGACTGGATCCATCTGTAGGAAACACACACACTGACTGAATCCATTGTTTCTATGTGTTTATCAGATGATGGGGGATCTAGGTGGATCCTCCGTACTGCTCTCTCCTTTACAATAAAGTCTCCTCTTACCCGGTGATGTGAGGGGCGGCTGATTGTCCATCATGACGTCCTTGTAGAGATCCTTGTGTCCTTCTAAATACTCCCACTCCTCCATGGAGAAATAGACAGTGACACCCTGACACCTTATAGGAACCTGACACACACAATGATACAGTCACCATCCAGACACATCCCTTGTCTGTTACTGGAGAATATCCCAGAATTCCCGGCACCGCTCACCTCTCCTGTCAGCAGCTCAGTGATCTCTCTGGTGACTTCTAGAATCTTCTTCTTCTTTCTCTCTTCTATCAGGGAGGGAGGTGGAGGCAATGTGATGTCATATGATCTCCAGACTTCACAGGAGGAAAACTCTACATCTGAACACAAATAGTCACATCAAATGATATTCCCAGAATCCTCCTCACCTCTCCATTCAGGTCTCCATTTTATTAAAGCCCCACTTCAGGCTGAGGTATAATTCCCCCCACAGGACCCCCACACTACACAGGGTATAGGCTTGTTGCAGCATTCTGATGTCATTACATACAACGCAGGACCAACAGTCCCACTTTACATGTGAGGATACCAAGGGACCCCCACATCCTAAGAGCATCAGAAAAAAGCCAGATGGAGGGACATTGGGAGGAGGAGCTGTGAGGTCAGTGTGATGTCATAGGATTCTCTGACTCTGGTTGGAGGGACATTGGGAGGAGGAGCTGTGAGGTCAGTGTGATGTCATAGGATTCTCTGACTCTGGATGGAGGGACATTGGGAGGAGGAGCTGTGAGGTCAGTGTGATGTCATAGGATTCTCTGACTCTGGATGGAGGGACATTGGGAGGAGGAGCTGCAAGGTCAGTATGATGTCATAGATTTCTCCATTCCCCGCCACTTATAAAAGTGATATAATCCATTAGTATAGACTGATGAGGTGAGAAGGTGACACCTCTCCACAATGAGGAGAATGTTCCGGCCCCGGAAGTGGGGGAATGTTCTGCCCCTGAAGGGGTTAATCTGGGTTCCCACACTATATATGTGTGTATTATCATCTGCTGGAGAAAAAAGACGTCACAGTGACTATGGAGGAAGAGGACGGACATGACTATGGAGGAAGAGGACGGACATGACTATGGAGGAAGAGGATGGACATGATGGGGGGTTACTGGGTGTAAATAGGAAATAACATCTTATTACCTCCTCTGCTGCCACTTCCAGCAACGTCTTCTCTCTGCTTCCTCCCAACTCAGCTCTCACCCGGAACTGCCTGCCTGTACCTGACATCACTTCCTGTCTGTACCTGACATCACTTCCTGTCTTCCATAGAGACTTCCTGTCTGGGTAGAAGTGAGATCCCCACCTTGTGGAGCTCAGAGGAACTGCAGCCCCGAGAAGCGTCTGGTAGTGTGGCCCCGGCCTTGTGCTGGGTGTGTATGGACTGTAGATCCTTGTGTAGAGGAGGAAATGACTCCTATCTGTGACTGCTGTAACCTGCTGACTGGCATCTCCTGTGAAATCTGACACTTGCACTGGATACACACAAGGCAGTCAGGGATTTCAGCCCCTCCCTTCTCCTCTCAGACTGTAACACAGAGAGAGCCAATCAGAAGATGTATTAAAGGAGCCAATGACAGGGACTTTCTCAAGCAGGAGGTGCAGCTGCAAAGCATTGTGGAATATGCAGTCCTGAACATAAATGGCCTGATAGGCTGATATGAGGGATGGAACTACAGAGACCAGCATGCTTAGTGAGAGCAGAGTGAAGGACTCCATCTTGTTTTTCCTGAGGGGAGGCAGTCTGCATGTGGCAGGAGACAGTCTGGACCTGGCAGAGAAGTGCTCAGGGTCAGTTCACTCCATGTTTAGGTATCTGCATCAGTCAGGGAACATCCAACCTGAGAGATGTGGCCTACAGTACAGTGCCTACACCGACAGTGTGAAGGGCTCATCGTGAGGTGACCACAGGAGCCGGTCATTTCCAGGACCATGGTTTGGGTCTTAGTCCCAGGATCTGGTGAGAGGGATTTTGCGCTCTGGCAGATGACAGGAACACGGCACACAGAGACATGACACTTCTCCCATACTCACCAGGCACTGGGTTGTGTAGATGGTCCTGCTATACAGACACAGTGTTTGCTTTGCTATACAAATCCTGCCACGGGATTACAATGATACTTTACCATAGGAGTGTAAGTGCACCAATGAAAGTGTCTCGCTGAAGACCCCAACATTCATCCTGTTACCAAGAGACTGAAGTTACTGGTGCCATACGGGCACGCGCATGCGTATTCAGGCCTCTATATTGCATGGTGTGGGAGGGAATAGCTCTACCTTGGAAAGTAGCTATGAAGCATCAGTTGGGCGCAGTGTTTGCCTATTGGGCTTGTGGTGTCGGGGGTTAGAAGGGAGAAGTCTGACACCACAGAGAGTCATCCTTCTGCTCTCCTCCTGCTTGGACATCATAGAGCTGAGTTTATGTAAAGGGGTTTAGACCCACTTTGAGGGCGCCATGTAAGTGTTTCCTCTGCTCTTGGGGTTATTCACGGTTGGAATCCCCTGAAAGCAGCCTGAGTATAAAAGTGAGTTATATTGCTTCCGGTCTCAGGATTTGCTGTTCTCTGGATTCACCGAACGTATACCTGTTGTTCATGTTTATTACTTCCCATAGAGGTCTTACAGTAAAGCTGATCTCTGTGTTTATTATACCGTGTGTGCTTTTCATTGGTCCTTGTACTTCACTATTGTCAGGGGTGTCAGTTGGGGCTGAGACAGTTCTTGGGGTTGGGAGGCACAGTGGTGGAGTGAACAAACTTACCCCCTTTGGGGGGATCGCTACACTGATAGAGGGGTCACCTCCACTCCCACCAAGGGGGACAGAAATATATGACTGCCTAGTCCAGCCTTCCTCAGTCAGGGGTCCTCCAAAGGGTTCTTGGGGTAAACCTGCATCTTTGGAGACTGACAAGCACTAGGCTTGCTCACCCTGATAGGACAAGAAATGGCCGCTGCCCCAGTCTATAACTGGCCTTCACAGCAAGGAGCACTTGAACGGGCAACGCATGTCACACAACAAAAGAGAAAAGTTCCCGGCTCAACTTGCCAGCCATCCTGCAAACAAACCAAATTACCCCGTCTAACAGTATGCGTTAAAAACGGGTTTAGTTAGCACACATTTGCAATCACATTGTAAGCTACAGAGCCACGTCACGGCACCCCGATATTCTGTAGTCCTAACTCTACAAATTAATTGAACCCCCATAGTAGAGGCACATGTATTTAATGGCTAGACCAAGGGCAGGTGGACCTGTGGGAACCCACCCCTCTTTAACCAAAGTTCAGACACTTTCCCCCCCCCCAGGCCAATTTTCAGCTTTCAGCGCTGTCACACTTTGAATGACCATTGCGCAGTCATGCAACACTGTACACACATGATTTTTTTAGCATTTTTTGAGACAGATAAAACTTTATTTTGGTGGTATTTTTATTTTTTTGCTTTATAAATGCAAAAGTCCAAAAATTTTGAAAAAAAGTGTTTTTCTTACAAAATTTTGCAAATAAATATTTCATCATACATCTTGGCCAAAATGTATTCCGTTATCTTTTTGGTAAAACAAAAAATAACCCAAATTAGTTTATAACCAAAAATTATAATTTTTAAAAAATATTTTAACATTTTTATTTTATTTTTTTTATATTATTATTATTATTATTTTTTTTTTAACATACTGTCACCATGGTGACACTGTACTACCTTTGGGGGGTGATGAAGATTTTTTTAAATTATTTTTTACACCGATTGCTTTTACACCCATAAAGAGGAATAATTTCTCTTGAGAAATACTGTGTGAGCTGTGATTGGTCACAACTTGTCACATGGTACAAGGCTGTTGTGAATGGCCCTGTAATATGTGACCTCTGTGATCATTTACAGATTTAACATGTAGTAAGCAATGATGTCAGAAGTGACATGTGATCGTGACCTCGCACAGAGGTCCCGTATGATGAACGGTGTTCCACTATGTCTGGAGGAAACAGCGGGCACTGGATTGTGGTGCTGCATGCTCCCAGGGAGCGCACACAAGCAGGGGGCGGGGAGGCCATTTATAAATGGCCACCCACCCCTGCACTGCCACTGTCCGGCCGTTTATATACAACGGCCGGACAGGAGGTGGTTAAAGGTACAGCAGCGCACCGGACAAGCAGCATGTAAGCACAATGGCAGCCAGGGTGTCCAGTGTGTCTCCTCCCCAACAATTCAACAGAACAAAGAATGGCCACTGCCCCAGTACCCTGATAGTCAGGCATCGTGTTTGTGTAGTTAGTGCCGGGACACGGCTAGGATTTTGGTTTTGAGGTTTCTGCCGTTACTTTGTGGAACATTGTACAGCACCTGTAAATAGCACCAATAAACACTGCACTGTGTGACACCACATCACTGGACTGGTATCTGTCCCTGAAAGTGTGCCCATCCCAGGGAGCTTTGTACCCGCTACCCATCCCCAGCCCACGATTCAGAAACATTGAACTGCAATTTCCACTGCTCTGACCAGTCTTCCAGCAACACCAACTCCTGTTCCATGTTACAGGTACCTCCAAGTTCTATATGTAGTCTGGGGGTCCCTGTGGAAGTCCATGTGAGGACATTTCTACCTATGATAAATGACAGGCTAAACCCACCTGGAGACTTTCTCCACACCTGGAGTGTGCTGAGTTCTTGGAGAACGTCTACACAGTGTTTCCAGATTGGCTTTATCACCCCAACGAGCTCGCTCCAGTTCATGGATGTCATCATTATGTTTGGAGGATCTCACCAGTCAGGAGCCTTTCCTGTCATCCTACATGTTCCCTTCTGAGGATTGTTCTATCCTTCCAAACAAATGTATGAAATCATGGATGAGTCCTCCTTCTATGTGATCTAGAAGATCTTCAATCACAATGTCTTTATGGATGAAGTGGATGGCCCAGTTTATATATTATTTATTGCTTTACAGCTTTATTCCCTCCAGGATTCATTCTTTATTTATAGAACCATTCAAGGAAGTGTTCTTACTGTGAGAGATCTCCACCACCATTCCTCTGTGACCATTACATCCTTGTCATTTATGTCTAACATCTTCATTATCAGTGGATTGAGATATATTTTTATACTTTAGGATGTATTTTTGCATTTTCTTCACCAAAAGGATCAGTTTTGGTGATATCTGTTTTATTAGCTACACATTTGTTTTTTGTGTTCTGTGTTTTAAGACTTTTCTGTAATAAAATATCTTTATTAAACATAAGAGCTATTTATTATGATTATTATTTAACTACCCTGGTAGTCCTGCAAGGTAGACATTATACAGGAATGGATATTCTGAGATGTTTCTGCAGTTCCTCTAAAATCCACAAGGTGGTGATCTCACTTATACACAAAGGAAGGTACAGACAGGAAGTGATGTTAGGTACAGACAGGAAGTGATGTCAGGTACAGACAGGATGTGATGTCAGGTACAGACAGGAAGTGATGTCAGGTACAGACAGGAAGTGATGTCAGGTACAGACAGGAAGTCATCTGAAACAAAGACAGGAAGTTCCATATGGTACGAAGCAGCAAGGAGTCGTTGGTGGAAGAGGAGGTAATAAGATGTTATTTCCTATTTACACCCAGTACAAACCCATCATGTCTGTCCTCTTCCTCCATAGTCACATCCGTCCTCTTCCTCCATAGTCACGTCCGTCCTCTTCCTCCATAGTCTCGTTCGTCCTCTTCCTCCATAGTCATGTCCGTCCTCTTCCTCCATAGTCATGTCCGTCCTCTTCCTCCATAGTCATGTCCATCCTCTTCCTCCATAGTCACTGTGACATCTTTTATCTCCAGCAGATGATGATACACACATACATAGTGTGGGAACCCAGATGAACCCCTTCAGGGGCAGAACATTCCCCCACTTCCAGAGCCGGAACATTCTCCACATTGTGGAGATAAATTCTAGTAATATGGTCCTCTAAGGGTTCTGATGGATGAAGGGGAGCTGAGGGGTCTCTTTGGGGGTACAGAGGATGGAGGACTTTGGGGCCCCTTGGAGGGTAGTGGAGTTCAAGTTCTCTGAAGGGGGTAGAGTAGCTGAAGGACTTTGGGTCCTTGATAGGAGATCTCTGAGAGAAGAGGAGGTACTATGGCTCAGGGAGTCGCTGAGTTAGGGAGGGGGCTGTTGGTCTATGATGGTCCTCCTACCTGAACTTACTTTCAGACCTCCTTACAGAACTCCAGCCAAGAAAAGAAGGCAACCTTCACCTTCTTACCATCTCACCGGTCAAATAATATTGTCCTAGTGGAATGAAGGACAGTTCTTCACCCCTTGGTGGGCACTTGTTTCTAAAGGAGGTCTGTATGCTCAGCATAGACTAACAGGTAGTCAGGGGTCAGTGCTGAACATCTTCCGGAGACAGTCCCATACTTTCCCATGACACAGGCTCTGGCAGTGCCCGGTGCTGGAATTCAGAGCCCCAGGAACCCACCACCACTCTGTACAATGTCCTGGATATTACAGTATATTTGGCAACCAAAGGTCTTCCCCATGTTGTCCCCCTCCTACCCACACTGAGCTGCTATTGGAGGGAGAAGAACAGAGTCCTCCCTCAAAGCTCTCTCTGCTCTACCAGCAGCATCCTCCTGCAATCCAATCCCTTCTCTTAATGAAGAGAGTGACAGTGACATCACTCCTGTCAGTCAGCAGGCTAACGGAGATTGGAGCCTTGCAGCCGGATATCGGGCAATTGTCCTGATTATCCAGCAACTCCAATCAAAAGTCATCAAGTTCCCCTTCCTGGACATCATGATGAGCCGACATTGACCTCACAGCACGGCCTCAGAGCAAACAAGTCATAGGAAGGATCAGATTTATCATTCCTTGTCTACAGATCTAAAACTCATCAAAACCAGTTCAGGGACCAAACAAACCCAACAGAGAAAAGGGGATTTCTGATCCAGCAAGCCGAGGACCCAGGACCTTGAAAATGTACTAAACGTTAAGCAGTCCCAGCGATGTGGAAATTTTTCAAAAAACTATTTGTCCAAGGGACTAAATCGGGGTCCCAAACTACTTGTCCTCATGACAATCTACTTGTCCTGATAAAAATAATAATTGAACCCAAACCATATTTAAATCCGGTGTTTATTGTTCTATTACTGAATGAGACGTTTTATCACGAAGGACTGTCAATGGATGGATGTCCCTTTATAGCATGAAATGACTTTGCCAGGGTGGAGAATATGAAGGTTGATGCACATGGGAGCACTTGGGTGCTCAGTACAAGCACATCCTCTCTGAGGATTGCAGTGATCTACCGACCTCCTGGACCCGTGTCCCGCTTTCTCGATGACTTCGCCACCAGGCTACCCTACTTTCTCTCCTCTGAGCTACCCACTATCATCCTCAGAGACTTCATCATCCCTTTTAACGTCAATTTGAACTAGCGCAGTGCATACGGTCCTCCACTCACTCTGACGGGAATACCTTAGACCTTGTCTTCTCTCACCAGTACTCCCTATAACCTCTCAAACACCCCATTTCCTCTCTCTGATCACAATCTCATCACCTTCATAGTCTCCTCTCCTCTAACACTTACCCCACTAAACAGCAGACAATTACCAGCAGAAATCTCTGAAACCTAAACCCGGCTCCTTTCCACTCCGCAACTGACCTACTCTACGACAGCATCAATCCCCTTTCCTGCCCTGACCTGGCCACTGCTGTCTACAACTCTTTCATCCGCTCTAGACTTACTTTCTCCCCTAACAACACGAAGCATCAGGCCCCGACCATTACATCCGTGGCAGACTGACACACCCGAAATCCGAAACGACATAGTCACGCCCGGGAGCGATTATGGTGTAAAACCAAATCCCACCAAGCGTTCACCCGATATAAATCTGCCTTTCTAACATACACTTCCTCCCTCCATGCTGCCAAACAGGCTTACTTTGTCACCCTCATTAATACCTTCTCTTCGAGTCCTCGTCGGCTCTTCACTAACCTTTAACTCTCTACTTTCTCCACCCCCACTGCCACCCAGTGCCTCACTCACTGCCCATGAGATTGCACACCACTTCCAAAACAAGAAGCCCGTCTCACCACCTGCCCCCTGGACCCTGTCCTCTCACAACTTCTTCGGTCACCCTCTTCTTCCATCCTATGCTCCCTCACTCACATCTTCACTCTCCCTCTCTACTGGTGCCTTCCCCTCCCCTCTAAAGCATGCACACATCATTCCCATACTTAAAAAGCCCTCCCTGGACCCCAAAAACCTGAACAACTTTAGACCCATCTCCCTGCTGCCATTTACCTCTAAACTCCTAGAACGCTTAGTCTACAATCACCTGAGCTCCTCCCACCTCACCGACAACAACCTTCTTCACCCTTTACAGTCTGGCTTTTGCCCCCTACACCAAAACTGCCCTACTAAAGCTCTCTAACGACCTACTAACTGCAAAATGGCCACTATTCAATACTCCTACTACTCGACCTCTCCGTGGCTTTTGACACGGTTGACCATCCCCTCCTCCTCAAAAAACTACACTCTTTTGGCCTCAGTAACTCTGCTCTCTCCTGGTTCTCCTCCTACCTATTGCAGCACTCCTCCAGTGTTGCCTATCACACTGCCACCTACTCCTCACTCCCTTTCTCTGTAGGGGTCCCCCAAGGTTCTGTCCTCGGACCCCTTCTCTTCTCCATCTACACCTCCTCCCTTGGTCACTTGATAAACTCCCACGGCTTTAAGTACCATCTCTATACTGATGACACACAAATCTATCTCTCTACCCCTCACCTCACCCCTTCAGTCTCCTCACCTCACCCCTTCAGTCTCCTCCTCACCTCACCCCTTCAGTCTCCACTCGTATCACAAGTCTACTAAGTGACATATCAGCATGGATGTCACTTCACTTTCCCAAACTCAATCTTTCCAAAACTGAGCTCCTATTATTTCCCCCAGCCCGTGCCCCCCCACTGACTTCACCATAAATATCGTTAACACCATCCTCAGTCCATCCCCTCACGCCAGGGTACTAGGTGTAATCCTAGACTCCCATCTTCCAGCCCCAGATCCAATCGCTGACGAAATCATGTAGACTTCACCTCCGCAACATCTCCAAGATACGCCCGTTCCTGACCCCAGAAACCACTAAGCAACTTATTCACTCCCTTGTTATATCTCACCTTGACTATTGTAACTCCCTCCTCATTGGCCGACCTCATCGCAGGCTATCCCCTCTTCAGTCTATCATGAACGCTGCTGCCAGACTCATCCATCTTACTAACCGTTCTGTATCTGCCACCCCTCTCTGCCAATCCCTCCACTGGCCTCCATTCAGTGTCCTCCACCCCTCTCTGCCAATCCCTCCACTGGCCTCCATTCAGTGTCCTCCACCCCTCTCTGCCAATCCCTCCACTGGCCTCCATTCAGTGTTCTCCACCCCCCTCTGCCGATCCCTTCACTGGCCTCCACTCAGTGTCCTCCACCCCTCTCTGCCGATCCTGCCACTGGCCTCCATTCAGTGTTCTCCACCCCCCTCTGCCAATCCCTCCACTGGCCTCCATTCAGTGTCCTCCATCCCTCTCTGCCAATCCCTCCACTGGCCTCCATTCAGTGTTCTCCACCCCCCCTCTGCCGATCCCTTCACTGGCCTCCACTCAGTGTCCTCCACCCCTCTCTGCCGATCCTGCCACTGGCCTCCATTCAGTGTTCTCCACCCCCCTCTGCCGATCCCTTCACTGGCCTCCACCCCTCTCTGCTGATCCCTCCACTGGCCTCCATTCAGTGTCCTCCACCCCCCTCTGCCGATCCCTCCACTGGCCTCCATTCAGTGTCTTCCACCCCCCTCTGCCAATCCCTCCACTGGCCTCCATTCAGTGTCCTCCACCCCCCTCTGCCAATCCCTCCACTGGCCTCCACCCCCCTCTGCCAATCCCTCCACTGGCCTCCACCCCCCTCTGCCAATCCCTCCACTGGCTCCCAGTTGCCCAAAGGATAAAATTCAAAACTCTAACAATGACATAAAAAGCCAACCACAACACTGCCGCAATTTACATAACCAATCTTATCTCTAAATATCACCCAAACCATCCTCTCCGCTCCTCGCAAGTCCTCCTACTCTCTAGCTCCCTTGTCTCCTCCTCCCATGCTCATCTCCAGGACTTCTCCAGGGCGTCACCCATCCTCTGGAACTCCCTACCCCAATCTATCAGACTATCACCTACTCTACTTTAGGCGATCACTGAAAACCTCTCTCTTCAGGGAAGTCTATCCTGCCCTCAGCTAATACTGGAATCTTCTACTCTTCCAACCACTCCATCCCCCACAGTTACTACCTACTGTACCATTCACCCTCCCTCCTAGATTGTAAGCTCCCAGGATCAGGGCCCCCCTATGCCTCTTGTATTGATCTGTATTGTTGCTGTATTGTTTCCCATTCTATTGTAAAGCGCTGAGCAAACTGTTGGTGCCATAAATCCTGTATAATAATAATAATGCTGAGCAGGCAAATCAAGCTCCAGTGTCCTCCAGGATTGGATCATTTTGTTTTCTGTTCAGCCCACTGATTGGATGAACAATATGAGTAATGTATGGACTGCCTTAATGAGCCGACCTTAAAGAAGAATTTCATTCCAACCAGCAACTGTTGGGACAATGAACATCTTAGTCAGGTCTACATACAACATAATGTATAGAGTGCAGGGGCCAGGAGTAAGTACAAAACACAACATATAGAGTGCAGGGGCCAGGAGGAAGTACAAAACACAACATAGAGAGTGCAGGGGCCAGGAGTAAGTACAAAACACAACATAGAGAGTGCAGGGGCCAGGAGTAAGTACAAACACAACATAGAGAGTGCAGGGGCCAGGAGTAAGTACAAAACACAACATACAGAGTGCAGGGGCCAGGAGTAAGTACAAAACACAACATAGAGAGTGCAGGGGCCAGGAGTAAGTACAAACACAACATATAGAGTGCAGGGGCCAGGAGTAAGTACAAACACATCATAGAGAGTACAGGGGCCAGGCGTAAGTACAAAACACAACATATAGAGTGCAGGGGCCAGGAGTAAGTACAAAACACAACATAGAGAGTGCAGGGGCCAGGAGTAAGTACAAACACAACATATAGAGTGCAGGGGCCAGGAGTAAGTACAAACACAACATAGAGAGTACAGGGGCCAGGAGTAAGTACAAAACACAACATATAGAGTGCAGGGGCCAGGAGTAAGTACAAAACACAACATATAGAGTGCAGGGGCCAGGAGTAAGTACAAACACAACATAGAGAGTGCAGGGGCCAGGAGTAAGTACAAACACAACATAGAGAGTGCAGGGGCCAGGAGTAAGTACAAACACAACATATAGAGTGCAGGGGCCAGGAGTAAGTACAAACACAACATAGAGAGTACAGGGGCCAGGCGTAAGTACAAAACACAACATATAGAGTGCAGGGGCCAGGAGTAAGTACAAAACACAACATAGAGAGTGCAGGGGCCAGGAGTAAGTACAAACACAACATATAGAGTGCAGGGGCCAGGAGTAAGTACAAACACAACATAGAGAGTACAGGGGCCAGGAGTAAGTACAAAACACAACATATAGAGTGCAGGGGCCAGGAGTAAGTACAAACACAACATAGAGAGTGCAGGGGCCAGGAGTAAGTACAAACACAACATAGAGAGTACAGGGGCCAGGAGTAAGTACAAAACACAACATACAGAGTGCAGGGGCCAGGAGTAAGTACAAAACACAACATAGAGAGTGCAGGGGCCAGGAGTAAGTACAAACACAACATATAGAGTGCAGGGGCCAGGAGTAAGTACAAACACAACATATAGAGTGCAGGGGCCAGGAGTAAGTACAAACACAACGTATAGAGTGCAGGGGCCAGGAGTAAGTACAAAACACAACATATAGAGTGCAGGGGCCAGGAGTAAGTACAAACACAACGTATAGAGTGCAGGGGCCAGGAGTAAGTACAGAAACACAACATAGAGAGTACAGGAGCCAGGAGTAAGTACAAAACACAACATATAGAGTGCAGGGGCCAGGAGTAAGTACAGAAACACAACATATAGAGTGCAGGGGCCAGGAGTAAGTACAGAAACACAACATAGAGAGTGCAGGGGCCAGGAGTAAGTACAGAAACACAACATAGAGAGTGCAGGGGCCAGGAGTAAGTACAGAAACACAACATATAGAGTGCAGGGGCCAGGAGTAAGTACAAAACACAACATAGAGAGTGCAGGGGCCAGGAGTAAGTACAGAAACACAACATAGAGAGTGCAGGGGCCAGGAGTAAGTACAGAAACACAACATATAGAGTGCAGGGGCCAGGAGTAAGTACAGAAACACAACATACAGAGTGCAGGGGCCAGGAGTAAGTACAAAACACAACATAGAGAGTGCAGGGGCCAGGAGTAAGTACAAAACACAACATAGAGAGTGCATACGTCAGTGTCCAGCAGAGTCCCCCCTTACGTCAGTGTCCAGCAGAGTCCCCCCTTACGTCAGTGTCCAGCAGAGTCCCCCCTTACGTCAGTGTCCAGCAGAGTCCCCCCTTACGTCAGTGTCCAGCAGAGTCCCCCCTTACGTCAGTGTCCAGCAGAGTCCCCCCTTACGTCAGTGTCCAGCAGAGTCCCCCCTTACGTCAGTGTCCAGCAGAGTCCCCCCTTACGTCAGTGTCCAGCAGAGTCCCCCCTTACGTCAGTGTCCAGCAGAGTCCCCCCTTACGTCAGTGTCCAGCAGAGTCCCCCCTTACGTCAGTGTCCAGCAGAGTCCCCCCTTACGTCAGTGTCCAGCAGAGTCCCCCCTTACGTCAGTGTCCAGCAGAGTCCCCCCTTACGTCAGTGTCCAGCAGAGTCCCCCCTTACGTCAGTGTCCAGCAGAGTCCCCCCTTACGTCAGTGTCCAGCAGAGTCCCCCCTTACGTCAGTGTCCAGCAGAGTCCCCCCTTACGTCAATGTCCAGCAGAGTCCACCCCTTACGTCAGTGTCCAGCAGAGTCCCCCCCCCTTACATCAGTGTCCATCTGAGTCCCCCCCTTACATCAGTGTCCATCTGAGTCCCCCCCTTACATCAGTATCCAGCTGAGTCCCCCCCTTACATCAGTATCCAGCTGAGTCCCCCCTTACATCGGTTTCCAGCTGAGTCCCCCCTTACATCGGTTTCCAGCTGAGTCCCCCCTTACATCGGTTTCCAGCTGAGTCCCCCCTTACATCGGTTTCCAGCTGAGTCCCCCCTTACATCGGTTTCCAGCTGAGTCCCCCCTTACATCGGTTTCCAGCTGAGTCCCCCCTTACATCGGTTTCCAGCTGAGTCCCCCCTTACATCGGTTTCCAGCTGAGTCCCCCCTTACATCGGTTTCCAGCTGAGTCCCCCCTTACATCGGTTTCCAGCTGAGTCCCCCCTTACATCGGTTTCCAGCTGAGTCCCCCCTTACATCGGTTTCCAGCTGAGTCCCCCCTTACATCGGTTTCCAGCTGAGTCCCCCCTTACATCGGTTTCCAGCTGAGTCCCCCCTTACATCGGTTTCCAGCTGAGTCCCCCCTTACATCGGTTTCCAGCTGAGTCCCCCCTTACATCGGTTTCCAGCTGAGTCCCCCCTTACATCGGTTTCCAGCTGAGTCCCCCCTTACATCGGTTTCCAGCTGAGTCCCCCCTTACGTCAGTGTCCAGCTGAGTCCCCCCTTACGTCAGTGTCCAGCGGAGTCCCCCCTTACGTCAGTGTCCAGCGGAGTCCCCCCTTACGTCAGTGTCCAGCGGAGTCCCCCCTTACGTCAGTGTCCAGCGGAGTCCCCCCTTACGTCAGTGTCCAGCGGAGTCCCCCCTTACGTCAGTGTCCAGCGGAGTCCCCCCCTTACGTCAGTGTCCAGCGGAGTCCCCCCCTTACGTCAGTGTCCAGCGGAGTCCCCCCCTTACGTCAGTGTCCAGCGGAGTCCCCCCCTTACGTCAGTGTCCAGCGGAGTCCCCCCCTTACGTCAGTGTCCAGCGGAGTCCCCCCCTTACGTCAGTGTCCAGCGGAGTCCCCCCCTTACGTCAGTGTCCAGCGGAGTCCCCCCCTTACGTCAGTGTCCAGCGGAGTCCCACCCTTACGTCAGAGCTCAGCGGAGTCCCCCCTTACAACAGAGCTAAGCGGAGTTCCCCCCATATGTCAGAGCTCAGCGGAGTCCACCCCCCTTACATCAGAGCTCAGCGGAGTCCCCCCCTTACGTCAGAGCCCATCGGAGTCCCCCCTTACATCAGAGCTCAGCTGCTAACTGGACATGGAATAGTGAAGTGTGAAGCTGCTGGAAGAACAGGGAGGGGGGAGGTAGATAAGGAGAGAAGGGAAGGAGGTGGGGAAAGCTCCATGGTAGAGCAGAGATCGCTCACCCCCAGGCTGCTCTCTGCAGGCTCAGACATCGCCAATTGTACAACCAGATGGATCTTCAAATATCCCGCCCACGGGGCAGTCACAGAGCAGAGGGGCAGGAAGAGGCGGAGCAAAACAGAATCTCTCTCCTCCCCCGTCTATGCGGGGAGGGGGGAAATGTGCTGTCTGAACAAGTGTCACAGACACTGAGCGTGCCCAGCTGCAGCCCGCCCCCCCCCCCCCCCCCCGGAGTCTACCAATCACTTTCTTAAGTAAGCCCTGCTGCTTTCCTGCAACAGGGAGAAATGTAAGAACACAACCTGCACTGCGCCCGGAACTACATGTCCGGAGAGTCAGGAGATAGGATTTGTAACTCCAAACTAAATGTCTTCCCATGGGGGGAGTAGTTCTTCAATGTCCAGCAACCCTCCTATTCCCCCCTCACATCCACATCCTATTATTGTGTGACCAATACCATCCAAATCATTCTTACTTTCATTTCCCAAAGTTATCCGTCTACAAGGAGACCTGTATAGATCACATGATGGCACCAATGAGGATGGAGGAGGACCGGAGTCACATGACTGAGAAGATACTAAACCTCACCCTGGAGATCATCTACCTGCTGACCGGAGAGGTGAGGAGGATTCTGGGAGGTCACATGACATAGCTCTCATCTCTATGAATAAAACAGACCTGACCGGAGAGGTGAGGAGGATTCTGGGAGTCTAACATGATATTCCTATTGGTTCCTCAATACAGAGATTTCCTCTTCTGAAGTCAGGTGATCATATGACCATCACAGTGCCTCCATGTGACTCCCTAAACCCTGAGAGACACAACATGCAGAATATTCTAGAAGTCACCAAGAAGATGATGGAGCTGCTGACAGGAGAGGTGAGCGGTGCCGGGAATTCTGGGACATTCTCCAGTAACAGACAAGGGATGTGTCTGGATGGTGACTGTATCATTGTGTGTGTCAGGTTCCTATAAGGTGTCAGGGTGTCACTGTCTATTTCTCCATGGAGGAGTGGGAGTATTTAGAAGGACACAAGGATCTCTACAAGGACGTCATGATGGACAATCAGCCGCCCCTCACATCACCGGGTAAGAGGAGACTTTATTGTAAAGGAGAGAGCAGTACGGAGGATCCACCTAGATCCCCCATCATCTGATAAACACATAGAAACAATGGATTCAGTCAGTGTGTGTGTTTCCTACAGATGGATCCAGTCATGGGAACCCACCAGAGAGATGTCCCCGTCCTCTGTATTCCCGGGATTCCACACAGGAAGGTCACACCATCCCTCACCATCATCAGGTAGATGAGGAACAATCACTGATAGTATCATTAGGATCTGTACATTATCTGCACTGTTACCATTGATGTCATTTTTATTATATATTCAGAGTGGAAACCTGAGAGATCCTAAAGCTAAAGAAGAGATAGAGGAGAATGATGAGGGTGGGGGGATGCAGCTTCTAAAGGAACACAAAGATCTGTACCAGGACACCATGGTGGAGTCATCCAGCTACAGGAACCCGCCAGAGAGATGTCCCCGTCCTCTGTATTCCCGGGATTCCACACAGGAAGGTCACACCATCCCTCATCATTACAAGGTTGGTGGGATGAAGCATCTAGAACATGGACTCATAGAGACAATGTGTGGATTGTTTATGAGACCTTATATTTTACAGATGATATTTTCTCTCATTTCCTTGATTTAGAGTGGAGATCCAATCGATATAGAATTTGAGGTGAAAGCAGAAGAAGAAGAGGCGTATGTGAGGGATGATCAGCAGTCTATGGAGGAGGATGGAATAACGGGGACATTTATAGAGGAGGACACTCCTACAGAGATCAGCACAGGTGGGTCATGAACACTAAATCCATTCCTCCACCCATACTGCTCACTGATTGGTCCAGAGTAGGGCGGGGACTGGGTGATATCAGCCTGTAATCCCCTGGTCACTTTCCTGAGCTGTGTTCCCCGTCCTGTATTCCTGGATTTCTCTCGGATAATCTTCCTTCTCTGTGCTGCAGACACAATTTATGTCTCTAGACTGGATTTATGGAGGTTCTGGGGTTCAGCTGGCAGCAAAATGTTGATTTTTCTTATAAGTACATAGTACAGGAGATAACCAGACGCTGTGGACAGTACAGGAGATGACCAGAGTCTGCAGACACAGCACAGGAGATGACCAGAGACTGCAGACACAGTACAGGAGATGACCAGAGACTGCAGACACAGTACAGGAGATGACCAGAGACTGCAGACACAGTACAGGAGATGACCAGAGTCTGCAGACACAGCACAGGAGATGACCAGAGACTGCAGACATAGTACAGGAGATGACCAGAGACTGCGGACACAGGACAGGGGATGACCAGAGACTGCGGACGGTACAGGAGATGACCAGAGACTGCGGACACAGTACAGGAGATGACCAGAGACTGCGGATACAGTACAGGAGATGACCAGAGACTGCGGATACAGTACAGGAGATGACCAGAGACTGCGGACATAGTACAGGAGATGACCAGAGACTGTGGACACAGTACAGGAGATGACCAGAGACTGCGGACACAGTACAGGAGATGACCAGAGACTGCGGACACAGTACAGGAGATGACCAGAGACTGCGGACACAGAACTGGAGATGACCAGAGACTGCGGATACAGTACAGGAGATGACCAGAGACTGCAGACACACTACAGGAGATAGTCAGAGACTGCAGACACACTACAGGAGATAGTCAGAGACTGCAGACACACTACAGGAGATAGTCAGAGACTGCAGACATAGTACAGGAGATGACCAGAGACTGCGAACATAGTACAGGAGATGACCAGAGACTGCGGACACAGTACAGGAGATGACCAGAGACTGCGGACACAGTACAGGAGATGACCAGAGACTGCGGACACAGTACAGGAGATGACCAGAGACTGCGGACACAGTACAGGAGATGACCAGAGACTGGGGACACAGTACAGGAGATGACCAGAGACTGCGAACATAGTACAGGAGATGACCAGAGACTGCGGACATAGTACAGGAGATGACCAGAGACTGCGGACACAGTACAGGAGATGACCAGAGACTGCGGACACAGTACAGGAGATGACCAGAGACTGCGGACATAGTACAGGAGATGACCAGAGACTGCGGACAGTCCAGGGGATGACTAAGAGATGGCTGACCATTGGGGAGGGAGGGGTACCTGAATTTGATAGGTACCCGGTCCCACTTCTACAGATTTGTCCTCCCTTTTTAGCGCATGCGCACTGGGCACCCAGCTGTCACAGCTGAGAGCCCACACTAAAGAAGCCGCGTGGGAAGACTGTACAGCGCTGGACCGAGGATCAGGTAAGGTTCTGCTGCAGAGAAGAGCTGAGCGGCTGGCCCGGTATTCTGGCGTGGCGGAGGAAATACCAGATCAGCTGCTCCATATTCTCTTCATAAGAAACACTGACATTTTCTACTCTTTTTTTGGTGGAAAAAATTGCGTCTTATAGAGCGAAAAATACAGTAGTTAGTGTGGCTGAAAAATAACAGTCCATCTAGTTGGAACATTAAAAATAAAAGTTATAATCCGACACCCACAGCTGATCCACCAGAAGGCTAAAACCCAGAAAATCACGATCCAATCTGCTCCTGCAGGGGAAAAAATTCCTTCCTGACCCCCCGAGAGGTAATCGGATATTCCCTGGATCAACTTTACCTATAAATGTTATATCCAGTTATATTCTGTGTATCCAAGAAAGAATCCAGGACTTTCCTACAGCAATCCCCCCCTTATGTATTATACATGGAGATCATATCCCCCCTTATGTATTATACATGGAGATCATATCCCCCCCTTATGTATTATACATGGAGATCATATCCCCCTTATGTATTATACATGGAGATCATATCCCCCCTTATGTATTATACATGGAGATCATATCCCCCCTTATGTATTATACATGGAGATCATATCCCCCCTTATGTATTATACATGGAGATCATATCCCCCCCTTATGTATTATACATGGAGATCATATCCCCCCTTATGTATTATACATGGAGATCATATCCTTCTTATGTATTATACATGGAGATCATATCCCCCCCTTATGTATTATACATGGAGATCATATACCCCTTATGTATTATACATGGAGATCATACCCCCCCTTATGTATTATACATGGAGATCATATCCCCCTTATGTATTATACATGGAGATCATATCCCCCTTATGTATTATACATGGAGATCATATCCCCCCTTATGTATTATACATGGAGATCATATCCCCCCTTATGTATTATACATGGAGATCATATCCCCCTTATGTATTATACATGGAGATCATATCCCCCCTTATGTATTATACATGGAGATCATATCCCCCCTTATGTATTATACATGGTGATCATATCCCCCTTATGTATTATACATGGAGATCATATCCCCCCTTATGTATTATACATGGAGATCATATCCCCCTTATGTATTATACATGGAGATCATATCCCCCCCTTTATGTATTATACATGGAGATCATATCCCCCCCTTATGTATTATAAATGGAGATCATATCCCCCTTATGTATTATACATGGAGATCATATCCCCCCCTTATGTATTATACATGGAGATCATATCCCCCCTTATGTATTATACATGGAGATCATATCCCTCCTTATGTATTATACATGGAGATCATATCCCCCTTATGTATTATACATGGAGATCATATCCTCCCTTATGTATTATAGATGGAGATCATATCCCCCCCTTATGTATTATACATGGAGATCATATCCCCCCTTATGTATTATACATGGAGATCATATCCCCCTTATGTATTATACATGGAGATCATATCCCCCCTTATGTATTATACATGGATATCATATCCCCCCTTATGTATTATACATGGAGATCATATCCTCCCTTATGTATTATACATGGAGATCATATCCCCCCTTATGTATTACACATGGAGATCATATCCCCCCTTATGTATTATACATGGAGATCATATCCCCCCCTTATGTATTATACATGGAGATCATATCCCCCCTTATGTATTATACATGGAGATCATATCCCCCTCTTATGTATTATACATGGTGATCATATCCCCCCTTTTGTATTATACATGGAGATCATATCCCCCCTTATGTATTTTACATGAAGATCATATCCCCCCTTATGTATTATACATGGAGATCATATCCCCCCTTATGTATTATACATGGAGATCATATCCCCCCTTATGTATTATACATGGAGATCATATCCCCCCTTATGTATTATACATGGAGATCATATCCCCCTTATGTATTATACATGGAGATCATATCCCCCCTTATGTATTATACATGGTGATCATATCCCCCTTATGTATTATACATGGAGATCATATCCCCCCTTTTGTATTATACATGGAGATCATATCCCCCCTTATGTATTTTACATGAAGATCATATCCCCCCTTATGTATTATACATGGAGATCATATCCCCCTTATGTATTATACATGGAGATCATATCCCCCCTTATGTATTATACATGGAGATCATATCGCCCTTATGTATTATACATGGAGATCATATCCCCCCTTATGTATTATACATGGAGATCATATCCCCCCTTATGTATTATACATGGTGATCATATCCCCCCTTATGTATTATACATGGAGATCATATCTCCCCTTATGTATTATACATGGAGATCATATACCCCTTATGTATTATACATGGAGATCATATCCCCCTTATGTATTATACATGGAGATCATATCCCCCCATTATGTATTATACATAGAGATCATATCCCCCCTTATGTATTATACATGGTGATCATATCCCCCCTTATGTATTATACATGGAGATCATATCCCCCCCTTATGTATTATACATGGAGATCATATCCCCCCTTATGTATTATACATGGAGATCATATCCCCCCTTATGTATTATACATGGAGATCATATCCCCCCCTTATGTATTATACATGGAGATCATATCCCCCCCTTATGTATTATACATGGAGATCATATCCCCCCCTTATGTATTATACATGGAGGTCATATCCCCCTTATGTATTATACATGGAGATCATATCCCCCCCCCCTTATGTATTATACATGGAGATCATATCCCCCCTTATGTATTATACATGGAGATCATATCCCCCTTTATGTATTATACATGGAGATGATATCCCCCCTTATGTATTATACATGGAGATGATATCCCCCCTTATGTATTATACATGGAGATCATACCCCCCCTTATGTATTATACATGGAGATCATATCCCCCCTTATGTATTATACACGGAGATCATATCCCTCCTTATGTATTATACACGGAGATCATATCCCCCCTTATGTATTATACATGGAGATCATATCACCCTTATGTATTATACATGGAGATCATATCCCCCCTTATGTATTATACATGGAGATCATATCCCCCTTATGTATTATACATGGTGATCATATCCCCCCCTTATGTATTATACATGGAGATCATATCCCCCCTTATTTATTATACATGGAGATCATATCCCCCCCTTATGTATTATACATGGAGATCATATCCCCCCTTATGTATTATACATGGTGATCATATCCCCCCTTATGTATTATACATGGAGATCATATCCCCCCTTATGTATTATACATGGAGATCATATCCCCCCTTATGTATTATACATGGAGATCATATCCCCCCTTATGTATTATACATGGAGATCATATCCCCCCTTATGTATTATACATGGAGATCATATCCCCCCTTATGTATTATACATGGAGATCATATCCCCCCTTATGTATTATACATGGAGATCATATCCCCCCTTATGTATTATACATGGAGATCATATCCCCCTTATGTATTATACATGGAGATCATATCGCCCTTATGTATTATACATGGAGATCATATCCCCCTTATGTATTATACATGGTGATCATATCCCCCCCTTATGTATTATACATGGAGATCATATCCCCCCTTATTTATTATACATGGAGATCATATCCCCCCCTTATGTATTATACATGGAGATCATATCCCCCCTTATGTATTATACATGGTGATCATATCCCCCCATTATGTATTATACATGGAGATCATATCCCCCCTTATGTATTATACATGGTGATCATATCCCCCCTTATGTATTATACATGGAGATCATATCCCCCCTTATGTATTATACATGGAGATCATATCCCCCCTTATGTATTATACATGGAGATCATATCCCCCCTTATGTATTATACATGGAGATCATATCCCCCCTTATGTATTATACATGGAGATCATATCCCCCCTTATGTATTATACATGGAGATCATATCCCCCTTATGTATTATACTTGGAGATCATATCCCCCTTATGTATTATACATGGAGATCATATCCCCCCTTATGTATTATACATGGAGATCATATCCCCCCTTATGTATTATACATGGAGATCATATCCCCCTTATGTATTATACATGGAGATCATATCCCCCTTATGTATTATACATGGAGATCATATCCCCCCTTATGTATTATACATGGTGATCATATCCCCCCTTATGTATTATACATGGAGATCATATCCCCCTTATGTATTATACATGGAGATCATATCCCCCCTTATGTATTATACATGGAGATCATATCCCCCCTTATGTATTATACATGGTGATCATATCCCCCTTATGTATTATACATGGAGATCATATCCCCCCTTATGTATTATACATGGAGATCATATCCCCCTTATGTATTATACATGGAGATCATATCCCCCCCTTTATGTATTATACATGGAGATCATATCCCCCCCTTATGTATTATAAATGGAGATCATATCCCCCCTTATGTATTATACATGGAGATCATATCCCCCCTTATGTATTATACATGGAGATCATATCCCCCTTATGTATTATACATGGAGATCATATCCTCCCTTATGTATTATACATGGAGATCATATCCTCCCTTATGTATTATACATGGAGATCATATCCCCCCCTTATGTATTATACATGGAGATCATATCCCCCCTTATGTATTATACATGGAGATCATATCCCCCTCTTATGTATTATACATGGTGATCATATCCCCCCTTTTGTATTATACATGGAGATCATATCCCCCCTTATGTATTTTACATGAAGATCATATCCCCCCTTATGTATTATACATGGAGATCATATCCCCCTTATGTATTATACATGGAGATCATATCCCCCCTTATGTATTATACATGGTGATCATATCCCCCCTTATGTATTATACATGGAGATCATATCCCCCCTTATGTATTATACATGGAGATCATATCGCCCTTATGTATTATACATGGAGATCATATCCCCCCTTATGTATTATACATGGAGATCATATCCCCCCTTATGTATTATACATGGAGATCATATACCCCTTATGTATTATACATGGAGATCATATCCCCCTTATGTATTATACATGGAGATCATATCCCCCCATTATGTATTATACATGGTGATCATATCCCCCCTTATGTATTATACATGGAGATCATATCCCCCCCTTATGTATTATACATGGAGATCATATCCCCCCTTATGTATTATACATGGAGATCATATCGCCCTTATGTATTATACATGGAGATCATATCCCCCCTTATGTATTATACATGGAGATCATATCCCCCCTTATGTATTATACATGGTGATCATATACCCCTTATGTATTATACATGGAGATCATATCCCCCCTTATGTATTATACATGGAGATCATATCCCCCCTTATGTATTATACATGGAGATCATATCCCCCCTTATGTATTATACATGGTGATCATATCCCCCCTTATGTATTATACATGGAGATCATATCGCCCTTATGTATTATACATGGTGATCATATCCCCCCTTATGTATTATACATGGAGATCATATCCCCCCTTATGTATTATACATGGAGATCATATACCCCTTATGTATTATACATGGAGATCATATCCCCCCTTATGTATTATACATGGAGATCATATACCCCTTATGTATTATACATGGTGATCATATCCCCCCTTATGTATTATACATGGTGATCATATCCCCCTTTATGTATTATACATGGTGATCATATCCCCCCTTATGTATTATACATGGTGATCATATCCCCCCTTATGTATTATACATGGTGATCATATCCCCCTTTATGTATTATACATGGTGATCATATCCCCCTTATGTATTATACATGGAGATCATATCCCCCCTTATGTATTATACATGGAGATCATATCCCCCCTTATGTATTATACATGGTGATCATATCCCCCCTTATGTATTATATATGGAGATCATATCCCCCCTTATGTATTATACATGGTGATCATATCCCCCTTATGTATTATACATGGAGATCATATCCCCCTTATGTATTATACATGGAGATCATATCCCCCCTTATGTATTATACATGGAGATCATATCCCCCTTTATGTATTATACATGGTGATCATATCCCCCCTTATGTATTATACATGGTGATCATATCCCCCCTTATGTATTATACATGGAGATCATATCCCCCTTATGTATTATACATGGAGATCATATCCCCCCTTATGTATTATACATGGAGATCATATCCCCCCTTATGTATTATATATGGAGATCATATCCCCCCTTATGTATTATACATGGAGATCATATCCCCCCCTTATGTATTATACATGGAGATCATATCCCCCTTATGTATTATACATGGTGATCATATCCCCCTTTATGTATTATACATGGTGATCATATCCCCCCTTATGTATTATACATGGAGATCATATCCCCCTTATGTATTATACATGGAGATCATATCCCCCCTTATGTATTATACATGGAGATCATATCCCCCCCTTATGTATTATACATGGAGATCATATCCCCCCTTATGTATTATACATGGTGATCATATCCCCCCTTATGTATTATACATGGAGATCATATCCCCCCTTATGTATTATACATGGAGATCATATCCCTCCTTATGTATTATACATGGAGATCATATCCCCCCCTTATGTATTATACATGGAGATCATATCCCCCCTTATGTATTATACATGGTGATCATATCCCCCCTTATGTATTATACATGGAGATCATATCCCCCTTATGTATTATACATGGAGATCATATCCCCCCTTATGTATTATACATGGAGATCATATCCCCCTTATGTATTATACATGGTGATCATATCCCCCCCTTATGTATTATACATGGAGATCATATCCCCCCTTATGTATTATACATGGAGATCATATCCCCCTTAATCTCCTCTTCTCAGTAGAGAATACATTCAGTTCCTCTAATCTTTCCTCATAGCTGATCTCCTCCATGCCTCGTATCAGTTTGATTGCCCTTCTCTGTACTTCCTCCAGTTCCCCAATGTTCTTTTTGTTAATTGGAGCCCAAAACTGAACTGTATATTCCAGATGAGGTCTTACTAATGATTTGTACCCGGGGGTGAGGGGGGGTGATATCTCTCTCTCTCTCTGAAGTCTATACCTCTCCTATTACAAGAGAGGATTTTGCTCACTTTAGAAGCCACAGCTTGGCATTGCATGTGATCTTGCAGAACCCCCAAGTCCTTCTCCACCATTGACCGACCCCCAGGATCTTCTGCATACTGACCCCTCCAGATTCTTCTCCACAATTGACCCCAGATCCTTCTCCACTACTGACCCCCCCAGATCCTTCTCCACCATTGACCCCCACAGATCCTTCTCCACCATTGACCCCCCCTCCAGATCCTTCACCATTGACACCCCCTCCAGATCCTTCTCCACCATTGACCCCCCCAGTTGTACCCCCCCTATTTTGTATGATGCATGCATATTCTACATTTATCAACATTAACCCTCATTGACCCCATAGACCCCCAATTACACAGAGCATTGAGGTCGGCTTGTAAGTTGGAGACATCCTGTAAGGACGTTATTCCCCGGCACAGCTTGGTGTCATCTGCAAAGACTGGAATGGGGTTTATAATCTCACACCCCATATTGTTTATAAATATATTAAAAAGTAAAGGTCCCAACACTGAACCTGGTTGTACCCCGTTAATAACGCTGAACCTTTGGGTACACCACTAATAACACTGAACCTTTTGGTACTCCACTAACACTGAACCTTGGGGTACCCCACTAATAACACTGAATCTTGGGGTACCCCACTAATAACACTGAATCTTGGGGTACCCCACTAATCTCACTGAGCCTTGGGGTACACCACTAACAACAGTGAACCTTGAGGAGGGAGTTACAGTAGTCAAGTCGTGATATAATGAGGGAGTGAATGAGTTGCTTAGTGGTTTCCGAGGTTAGGAATTGGCATATCTTGGAGATGTTGCGGAGGTGGAGTCTGCATGAGTTTGTCAGTGAATGGACCCGGGGCTGGAAAGTCAGATTGGAGTCTAGGATGACACCTAGTACTCTGGCATGAGAGGTGGGACTGATGGTAGTGTTGATGGTCATGATGGAAAACTCAGGGGGGTCGCAGGCTGGTGGGAGAACTAGGAGCTCGGTTTTGGAAAGATTCAGTTTGAGGAAGTGGAGTGACATCCAATACGATATGTCGTTCAGTAGGCTTGCGATACGGGCAGAGACTGAAAGGGTGAGGTGAGGGGTAGAGAGATAGATTTGCATGTTGTCGGCATAGAGATGGTAGTTGAAGCCGTGAAAATGTATTAGTTGACCAAGGGAGAAAGTGCAGATGGAGAAGAGAAGGGGCCCGAGGACAGAACCTTGAGGGACCCCAACAGAGAGGGGGAGTGGGGAGGAGGTGGCAGCATTATAGGTAACACTGAAGGAGTGCTGTGATAGATAGGAAGAGAGCCAGGAGAGAGCGGAGTCTCAGAGGCCAAGAGAGTGCAGTTTTTTGAGGAGGGGGTGGTCAACCATGTTGAAAGTCGCGGAGAGGTTGAGGAGTAGGAGCACTGAATAGTGGCCGTTAGCTTTGGTGGTTAACAGGTCGTTGGTGAGTTTGAGTAGGGCAGTTTTGGTGGAGTGTAGGGGGCGGAAGCCAGACTGTAGGGGATCAAGGAGGTTGTTGTCGGTGAGGTGGGAACTCAGGCGGATTTAGACTAAGTGCTCTAGGAGTTTGGATGAAAATGGCAGCAGGGAGATGGGTCTAAGGTTATTCAGGTCGGTGGGATCCAGGGAGGGCTTTTTAAGTATGGGAGTGATGTGCGCGTGATTCAGAGGCAACGGGAATGCACCAGTAGAGAGGGAGAGATTGAAGATGTGTGTGAGGGAGTGTAGGATGGAGGAGGAGGGTGATCGTATTAGTTGTGAGGGGACAGGGTCAAGAGGGCAGGTGGTGAGGCGGGCTTCAGAGAAGACCTTAGTGACCTTTTCAGTGGTACCAGGGTCAAAGGAGTGTAGTGTTGAGGGGGTTTTAGTGTGAGGGATGTTAGGTGGGGTGGAAGTCTGGGCAGTGGTGAGGTCGAAGAAGAGGAGTGTTGAGGGGGTTTTTGTGTGAGGGATGCTAGGTGGGGTGGAAGTCTGAGCATTGGCGATGTCCCTACGAATTGCGTCGATCTTGTTTTGGAAGTGGTTAGCAATCTCGTGGGCGGTGAGTGAGGTACTGGGTGGAGGTGGGGGCAGAGAGAGTAGAGAGTTAAAAGTAGAGAAGAGCCAGCGAGGACTGGAGTAGAGGGTATTAATGAGAGTAATAAAGTAGGCTTGCTTGGCAGCGTGGAGAGAGGAAGTATAGGTTAGGAAGGCAGATTTATATTGGGTGAATGCTTGTTGGGATCGATCGTTAGTCGCTCCAGCGCACGACTGCATCATTTCAGATTTTTGGTATGGTCATTCTGCCAGGGTTGAAGCGGTCGGGGTTTAATGTTTTGTGTGGTTAGGGGTGCTAGCGAGTCTAGAGCGGCTGATAGCAAGTTGTTATAAACAGTAGTGGCCAGGTCAGGGCAGGACAAGGGAAGGATACTGTTGTAAAGTTGGTCAGCTGCAGGGTAGAAAGGGGCAGGGTTCAAGTTGCAGAGTTTTCTGCTGGTGATAGTTTGACGTTTCGAGGGATAGGTGTTTGAGGACGAGGAGATGGAGAAGGTAATGAGGTTGTGATCAGAGAGAGGGAAGGGGGTGTTTGTGAGGTTGTGGGGAGTTTAGAGATGAGAGAAAACAAGGTCCAGGGTGTTCCCTGTGGAGGATTTGGGATGTAGCCGGATTGTTGATGATAGGGATGTTGAAGTCTCCAAGGATGATGGTGGGTAGCTCGGAGGAGAGAAAGAAGGGTAGCCAGGCGGAGAAGTCGTCGAGGAAGTGGGAAACGGGTCCAGGAGGCCGATAGATTACTGCAATCCTCAGAGGGATTGGAGAGAATAGCCGGATGCAGTGGGCCTCGAAGGAGGAGAAGGATAGAAAGGGAGGGTTTGGGAGGACCTGGAAGGTGCTCAGCGGTGACAGGAGCATACCAACCCCACCACCTTTTCAACCGCTGGGTCTGGGTGAGTGGGTCCAGATGAGACCTCCATAGGAGAGTGCCGCAGGGGAGGTAGAGTCAGTTGCTTGTATCCAGGTTTCGGTGATCGCATGGAGGTTGAGGGAGCGGGAGACAAAGAGGTCGTGGATGGCGGTGAATTTGTTGCAAATCGATCGGGCGTTCAAGAGTGCACACGAAAACAGGGAGGTGGTTTTGGGGAGCAAAGGGACAGGTATTAGATTGAGGGGGTTGCGGCAGTTTGTGGAATTAGGAGGGTGCCTAGTGGCTGAGTGAGGTGGTGGGGGACCAGGGTTTGGGGAGATGTCCCCGGCGGTTAGGATAAGAAGAAGAGTGAGAAAGGTGGCATTGGAGCAGGATGTACAAGTGCGCGTAACTCTACTAACAACACTGAACCTTGGGGTACCCCACTAATACTGAACCTTGGGGTACACCACTAATAACACTGAATCTTGCAGTATCCCACTAACAACACTGAACCTTGGGGTACCCGACTAACCCCTTCCATATTGGGCACTTTTACTCCCTTCCCCCAGGCCAATTTTCAGGTTTCAGCGCTCTCACACTTTGAATGACAATTGCGCGGTCATACAACATTGTACCCAAACTAAAATTTTATCATTTTCTTCACACAACTAGAGCTTTCTTTTGGTGGTATTTAATCACCACCAGGGTTTTTATTTTTTGCTAAATTAACAAAAAACGACCAAAAATTTGGAAATAAAACTGCACGTTTTTCTTTGTTTCTGTTATAAAAGTCTGCAAATAAATAATTGTTCTTCATAAATTTAGGCCGAGATGTATTCTGCTACATGTCTTTGGTGAAAATAACCCAAATTAGAATTTATGATTTAGTCTGTAGGGAAGTTATAGAGTTCACAAACTATGGGAGATATCTGAAAATTGATGGATCCTGAAGTACTGACAGGCAATCTCATTTCTTGAGGTCCAAGAATGTCAGAACAGTACAGATATCCCCCAAATGTCAGGACGGTACAGATATCCCCAAATGTCAGGACAGGACAGATATCCCCCAAATGTCAGGACAGTACAGATATCCCCCAAATGTCAGGACAGTACAGATATCCCCCAAATGTCAGGACAGATATCCCCCAAATGTCAGGATGGTAAAGATATCCCCCAAATGTCAGGACGGTACAGATATCCCCCAAATGTCAGGATGATAAAGATATCCCCCAAATGTCAGGACGGTACAGATATCCCCCAAATGTCAGGACGGTACAGATATCCCCCAAATGTCAGAATAGTACAGATATCCCCCAAATGTCAGGACGGTACAGATATCCCCAAATGTCAGGACAGGACAGATATCCCCCAAATGTCAGGACAGTACAGATATCCCCCAAATGTCAGGACAGTACAGATATCCCCCAAATGTCAGGACAGATATCCCCCAAATGTCAGGATGGTAAAGATATCCCCCAAATGTCAGGACGGTACAGATATCCCCCAAATGTCAGGATGATAAAGATATCCCCCAAATGTCAGGACGGTACAGATATCCCCCAAATGTCAGGACGGTACAGATATCCCCCAAATGTCAGGATGGTACAGATATTCCCCAAATGTCAGGACGGTACAGATATCCCCCAAATGTCAGGACGGTACAGATATCCCCCAAATGTCAGGACGGTACAGATATCCCCCAAATGTCAGGACAGGACAGATATCCCCCAAATGTCAGGACGGTACAGATATCCCCCAAATGTCAGGACGGTACAGATATCCCCCAAATGTCAGGACGGTACAGATATCCCCCAAATGTCAGGACGGTACAGATATCCCCCAAATGTCAGGACAGGACAGATATCCCCCAAATGTCAGGACAGGACAGATATCCCCCAAATGTCAGGATGGTACAGATATCCTCCAAATGTCAGAAAGGTACAGATATCCCCCAAATGACCCCTTTTTGCAAAGTAGACAGTCCGATGTATTTCATAAGAGGATTGGTGAGTTTTTTGAAGTTGTAATTTTTTTGTCATAATTTTTCAGAAATGAAAAAAATAAAAAAAAGATTTTCACTATTTTTTTTTCATACTGTCACCAGAGCAGTACAGCGTCATCATATAACTGACATGGCGGTGATCAGGGACACTGACTGGTGACAGTATGAAAAAAAAAGATTTTTCTTTATTACATTTTTTTCTCTTTTTTAAGATTGTTTTTTCATATTTCACTATGACCAAAGTAGTAAAATATTACCATAGTAACATTGTACTACTTTGGGGAAGTGATCAGTATTTCTTTTTACACAATTTGCTTATAGCAAATAATTACTTTTGCTAGAAGCAAGCATTTACCCTGATCGATTCATTCAGGGTTTTTTTTTGTGCTTAGCTGTGATTGGTCACATGGTACTGGCAATGGGGCCAGTACACAGATCTGTAATTGCCCGTGTCCGACGTACACGGCCAGTGAAATATCGCGTCGCTCTGCGGGCATGCAAACTGCGCATGCCTGAAAGGATGCCATATAGCATCCACCCGGAGGGACGAGGTGCTCGCCCGGCCACCATCTGGCCAAAGGCCAGACGGGAACCGCTAATAACACTGAACCTTGGGGTACCCCACTAATAACACTGAACCTTGGGGTACCCCACTAATCACACTGAACTTTGGGG
This sequence comes from Staurois parvus, assembly GCF_062004578.1. Taxonomy (NCBI): domain Eukaryota; kingdom Metazoa; phylum Chordata; class Amphibia; order Anura; family Ranidae; genus Staurois; species Staurois parvus. Next base: position 50,313 of record NW_028318674.1, on the reverse strand, counting down.
TACCCCACTAAAAACACTGAACCTTGGGGTACACCACTAATAACACTGAACCTTGGGGTACCCCACTAATCACACTGAACTTTGGGGTACCCCACTAAAAACACTGAACCTTGGGGTACACCACTAATAACACTGAACCTTGGGGTACCTCAATAATTACACTGAACCCTGGGGTACCCCACTAATAACACTGAGCCTTGGGGTACCCCACTAATAACACTGAACCCTGGGGTACCTCAATAATTACACTGAACCTTGGGGTACCCCACTAATCACACTGAGCCTTGGGGTACCCCACTAATAACACTGAACCTTGGGGTACCCCACTAATAACACTGAACCTTGGGGTACCCCACTAATCACACTGAGCCTTGGGGTACCCCACTAATAACGCTGAACCCTGGGGTACCTTAATAATTACACTGAACCTTGGGGTACCCCACTAATCACACTGAGCCTTGGGGTACCCCACTAAAAACACTGAACCTTGGGGTACCCCACTGACACCCCTAGACCAATCAGAGCATGAATCATTAACCACTACTCTCTGAATACAATCTTTTAGCCAGTTTTCTATCCATTTATATTTGGATTTTTCCAGCCCATAGACTTTACTTACACATTAGCCATGTGTGGGGAACTGTGTCCAAGTATACCACGTCCACCGCCACCCCTCTGTCCAAGTATACCACGTCCACCGCCACCCCTCTGTCCAAGTATACCACGTCCACCGCCACCCCTCTGTCCAAGTATACCACGTCCACCGCCACCCCACTGTCCAAGTATACCACGTCCACCGCCACCCCTCTGTCCAAGTATACCACGTCCACCGCCATCCCTCTGTCCAAGTATACCACGTCCACCGCCACCCCTCTGTCCAAGTATACCACGTCCACCGCTACCCCTCTGTCCAAGTACACCACGTCCACCGCCACCCCTCTGTCCAAGTATACCACGTCCACCGCCAACCCTCTGTCCAAGTATACCACATCCACCGCCACCCCTCTGTCCAAGGATTTGCTCACCTCCAACCTAATCTGTTTCATGATGGTTTAATCCCAGCTCACTTCTACATGTAGCCTACAGTAAACATTTAAGCTTCCATTAAATACAGAATACTAATACTGTGAGTCCTGACCCCTGCACTATATACTCTATGTTGTACATTACATACTCCTGACCCCTGCACTATATACTCTATGTTGTACATTACATACTCCTGACCCCTGCACTATATACTCTATGTTGTACATTACATACTCCTGACCCCTGCACTATATACTCTATGTTGTACATTACATACTCCTGACCCTTGCACTATATACTCTGTTGTATATTACATCCTCCTGACCCCTGCACTATATACTCTATGTTGTACATTATATACTACTTACCCCTGCACTATATACTCTATGTTGTACATTACATACTCCTGACCCCTGCACTATATACTCTATGTTGTACATTATATACTACTTACCCCTGCACTATATACTCTATGTTGTACATTACATACTCCTGACCCCTGCACTATATACTCTATATTGTACATTACATACTCCTGACCCCTGCACTATATACTCCATGTTGTACATTACATACTCCTGACCCCTGCACTATATACTCTATGTTGTACATTACATACTCCTGACCCCTGCACTATATACTCCATGTTGTACATTACATACTCCTGACCCCTGCACTATATACTCTATGTTGTACATTACACACTCCTGACCCCTGCACTATGTACTCTATGTTGTACATTCCATACTTCTGACCCCTGCACTATATACTCTATGTTGTACATTACATACTCCTGACCCCTGCACTATATACTCTATGTTGTACATTACATACTCCTGACCCCTGCACTATATACTCTATGTTGTACATTACATACTCCTGACCCCTGCACTATATACTCTATATTGTACATTACATACTCCTGACTTCTGCATTATATACTCTATTGTAACATACATGAGATATGATGTAACATGCATGTGACATAAATGTACAGATATGAGTAGATGCGATGTGATCAATAGCAATATGTAATCGTAACTGTAGGGACATTCCATTGTCATTAAGGATGAATATTCAGTCCTTGTCATCGGGGAAATGAGGTACTCAGACAGTGGTCATCAATTAGCATCAATAAGGCTGAAAAGCCCTGCTTCCGGGATGTGACACCTTCTGGGGAAACCGGTTTGGAGGAAGTAGCCCCAGACAGGGTGTCTGCCTGACATTGGAAGCTCTAAAAGGAGTATACCCATCCATCAAAAGGGGTATGTTTCATCTCTCATAAAAGCTAAAATATTAGTTGCAGAGAGATGAACATACTCCCTTCTTGTAGGGCACTTTGCTTGCTACATCGGCACTAAAAATCATATTTGTGGTTTAGGCAGAAGGCCAGGAAAATGCAGGGAATGGTTAGGTGGCACTGGATGGCGACAGTCGAATAGTGTTTGGTACTGTCGCGATCGGACTGATGCGCTGGTGCCAGAAATTCAATCCACCACTTGTTTCAAGCTGGCCTTAGTCCGATTGAACTTGGGCAGGTCAGCACCCAGAACATCCTGTGGGCGGGTGCAGGAGCAGCCCCCCAGGGTCAATTGGCCGAGGACAAATATCCCGCCTACGTCCATATCCCCATAAATGTAATACCCGGGCATTGGGACATTGGTAATTCGTATGGAGCCGGTTTGATTTGACTGACGGATTGCTGATTCTCTGACTTGCTCCAGTCGCAGGATAGATCTCGGTAAAAGTTTTATTCTGTTTTATTCCCTTTTATTTTATAGTGAATAGTCATTTGTGTGTCTTCTTGTATTTTTTGTATTTCTGTAACTTTTTATACTTTGTACATATTTTATGCTCCGGCCCACTTTCGGGAAATTAAATCTGAAAATTAATTTGTGACTTCTGTGTATTTAAGCACGGGCTCATATCTTCGGAGAGATTAGATTGGATTAGATTAGATTGTATTGTACTTTAGTGCCTTTAAATGCTCGGTCAAGCTCATTGCCATTCTGTATGCAATTGCACTGCGTGTGGGCAGATTGTATGCAGATTGTAAAAGGTAACAGATCAGCCAGACGGAGATCTGTGTGTGTTGTCACAACAGACAATCCTGCGGATAAACTGTTGGGTGGTGGCCAGCTACCTTTTGTGGTGTGTCTGATGCAGGGGGGGTGTGGACAGTGGAAGGGTGATTAACACCGGGGTTCAAGCTGTAGTTAGCTGGAGGGACTCTAGAAGAGTGTGATTACTAAGCTGCTCCTCAACTCTAATCAGTACATCAGATTGTATATAAGATTTGTATCTGCCAGTGTGTGGCCCACCAGCTGGATTGAAGTGGAGTCTCCATCTGGTGGTGGCCAAAGGTAGTGTGGGCTGTGATTGTATAAAAGATTTGTATCTGCCAGTGTGTGGCCAACCAGCTGGATTGAAATGGAGTCTCCATCTGGTTGTGGCCAAAGGTAGTGTGGGCTGTGAAAGGGTATCACGGCTGATCTTATATACGGTTTTATATATTCAAAGTTGAGTCCCCTTTATTCCCTCGTACTCCAAGTCACAGCTGCATGTGTGCTCCTCGGTTAGCTAGTCGCTGTGGGCGTGGCGTGTGGGGGATCCGTGACATCTATGTTGTACAATACATGCTCCTGACCCCTGCACTATATACTCTATGTTGTACATTACATACTCCTGACCCCTGCACTATATACTCTATGTTGTACATTCCATACTCCTGACCCCTGCACTATATACTCTGTTGTACATTACATACTCCTGACCCCTGCACTATATACTCTATGTTGTACATTACATACTCCTGACCCCTGCACTATATACTCTGTTATACATTACATACTCCTGACCCCTGCAATATATACTGTTTGTTGTACATTACATACTCCTGACCCCTGCACTATATACTGTTTGTTGTACATTACAAATTCCTGATCCCTGCACTATATACTGTTTGTTGTACATTACAAACTCCTGCCCCTTCACTATATACCCTATGTTGTACATTACATCCTCCTGACCCCTGCACTATATACTCTTTGTTGCACATTACGTTCTCCTGACCCCTGCACTATATACTCTGCTGTAAATTACATACTCCTGACCCCTGCACTATATAATGTATGTTGTACATTACATACTCCTGACCCCTGCACTATGTAATGTATGTTGTACATTACATACTCCTGACCCCTGCACTATATACTCTATGTTGTACATTACATACTCCTGACCCCTGCACTATATACTCTATGTTGTACATTACATACTCCTGACTTCTGCTCTCCCCCCTCCCCCACTGCTATATATATACATAATATGGATTCTCTTTTGTTACACCCATTTACACCCAGCTTGACATTTTATATCGGATGATGTGATTGGAGCACAGACTTTTACATGGTGATAATAATGTGATAACATCCTCCAACTTTGGACCCTTAAACAGAAAGTGATAATGAGGGAGGAGTCAATACCCCAATGATGGTGGTCTTCAGGATCAGTCCAGTCTTCATCTTGGTTGTTCTCCCCCCATCCTCACTCTCTGACCTCTGGTGGGGCTCAGCCCCGCTGTTCTTCATGACTAAATCATGGACTAAATAAGGAAGTGCAGTACTTCTTGTGTTGGGAAGATGGCGATGAGTGATAGAGGGGGTGGGGACCCTCGTCCTATAATCCCCTCATCACTGTCCCTCCTATAAAAGACAGTTCTGGTTGTTTCCTCACTCTCTGACTAAGGTCCATGAATAAAGAAATGACCTGGTAGGAGATCAGAGGAGACATTTCCTAGTTCCCTTTGCTTTAGTTGAGGACTGAAGTGTCCAGTGCTTATCTGTTCCTGTCCTAATTTATGATGCTGGCCAGCTCTGGAATGTGCGCACATAAAGAAACTCACACTGACACGTTTGGTCTGTGAAAACTTCTCTCTAATTTATTGAAATGAAACCGTGAGTTTATATATGAAAAATGATGCGAACATCACGTGATAACAGCATAAGCATTATATTAGTCTTTGATTGGTCACTTTACATGAAAACAATCTCCCTCATGGTATAGGTGTGATCTTCTTCAGTCTTATCTTATAGAATGAAAAACATTCTTTTGTCTTCGAAATCAGACGATGGGAGGGGGTCTGTGCCTGTGAGCAAACATTTCTTAAGAAAGGATTTCTTAAAGTACCAGGCAGAAAATATTCACACAACATATATATTCATGCTAAACATTTATAAATATGTGGAAAGAAATAGTATTAAAGTATAAAAGTAAATATGTATAAAAATGTGTATAAAAAAGTGTGTATATATATATATATATATATATTCAATATGAAATGAAATAGACATTTTACCAAGTCCATCACAGTCCCCCCTTAAAATGACTATTTTCCTCTGTCCCTATAAGTCCTCACTCATCTGTCCTTATGTACCTTGGAACTCTTTTATGCTGTACGTTAGACAGGTGATGACTATTTCATCACCTCCCCCGCCACAGACTTTGTACATAAGGAAGTCAGATGCTATCCCTACAAAATTGTGAGATTACTGTTGGCGGGGAGGGACCGTAATGGGGTATAAGGTTTTCCTTCATCTATCATGTGGGGATCCTCTTGCTCCTGGTTCAGGAAGGTAGGTGTTCTGTTGTCTACAGCTTTGCTCATCAATTTCCTCACACATGGTATAACACAGCATACAACCAGGGCCAGGAGAATCAGAATTTTTAGTACAGTTACCCCTATTTGGGCAAGTATCTTTTGCCACCCACTCATCCAAATGAAATATTGATCCCAAGGGTCTGTGATACCTGAGTTCTTCTTCAACTCAGCTGACAGATCTTCCAATTTCTTTATAGCCAGAGTAACCTTACCATTCAAGCCAGTATTGTCAGGAATATATATATACAACATGTTCCGGTTCCTTCTATCATTTTACAGACACCTCCTTTTTCTGCTAAAATCATGTCCAGAGCCATCCTATTCTGGAATGTCATGTAGGATGTAGGGGCTAACTGGTCAACGATTCCTTGGAGGGCATCCCTGGTGTAATTCACAAACCTCTGTTGGTTGTAGTATATGTAATTTATCTAATCTACATTTTTATTAACAGTTATCATGGGAATCAGGGATTCGAAGCCTGCTTTACTTGGTCTCTGGCTTTAAATTCATTAGGCACTCCCCTTGGGACTCCAATGGCATCTATATACACATGTGGGTCAAAACTGCCAGAAGGAGCTTTTCGTTTCCTCCTACGGCCAGGCGTTGGGTCAGGGGTATTTTCTGCTAGGATGTGGAGAGGCATAATGGCCTTTGCAAGAGCACACTCACCAGTCCAAATCCCTTCCAATCTGGTTCTAATCTTTTGGTCCCCACAGATCCAGTATATGTCACCGAGAGACTGGGTCTGATTCTGTATTACTTCCCTGAGACACTGCTGTAGGTAGAGCAGTATCCTTCGGTGAAATTACCCAGGAACCTTCCATTACCCTGATAATTAGAGTAACAGGTATAGTTCCCAGGATATATAGTGATGCCCTCTCCAGGCTTCGGGATTTTGGTAACTATGGGATATTCCTCTTTCCACATTTCGCACGCAGAATGATTGGTGGATGTATTAGTGAACAGGCTGAGGAAACATTCCTCAATGTCTTGTGGGATCTGAAGAGGGACTGTCCCTAAATGTGGCCTGGCACTACCACAGACATACTGTAGCAGTTACTTCTGTTATGTTGTTTGGCACTGAATCTCATCCACTCAAGCCACAGGTTAGTGTCTGAGAACCCGGTTTCAGCCGCCATTGTCTCTTCAAAAGTAGGGTTTGCTATTGCTATCATGTCTTTTATAGCAGGGATGACAGGTTTAAGGGGATTTGTTATTGGTTTTGATGAGTTATACATGTCTTTTAGGTAAAATTTTGCTAGAGGTGTACCTTTCTGTGGGTGCCTGCCTAACCAGTAAAGTCCTGCATCACCAGGGCTAGGATTCTCAATGTTTAGGACGAGTCTTTCTCCGCTATCACTGCACCCTGACTTCCAGATGGACATACGTTTAATGAGAGGCTTCCCCACCTTATCTTTCCTTTTTAATGCACTCTGTGGTTGATACCCCCAACCTGCTCCAGTACTCCATCCCAATGATCCCCAATGGGCACAGTTCGGTCCCCAAAAATCATCCGGTATACATATGTATATCTGATCTGAGTTGATCACCAGACAGGCCCGCTGTGCCCAACCCGGTCTATGTCTATTGCAATATATGGGTATCATACTACAAAAATCAAAGGTGAACGCAGCCACATATGTGTTGGATGAATTGTACCAGAATATGAAGGTGTCATTCATCCTAGTGATGGCCACCTGTTGAGCACCTGTTTTGGTGATAGCCACCTGCTGAGCTTCTATCAAACTTATTAGAAAAAGGATATACAACACAATCATCATGGTGTAGATGACGCCTTTCCCTCATGGGTTGGGACTTTCTTGCAGTGGGAGGCGTGTATCCAAGTGTTCTTCCCGGCCACCTTGACAGAAGTGGCTGTGGTCAGCAGAACTTGGAATGGACCATCATATCTTGGCTCAATGGAATGTTTCCTCACAAATTTCTGTATCTAACTCAGGATCTGGAATGGAAGAAAACACTTGGGCATGGATATGGGTTAATTCACGTGATAATACAGTCACATAATTAGTTAACACATCAGATTGTAATTGCAACTGTTGTGGAAAATAACAACCAAGTCTGGGGACTGAGCCAAACAAAATCTCATAAGGGGATAGGGAATGTTCTCTCTTGGTGTGTATCTGACACTAAATAGGGCAATAGGCAGACTGTCTGGACAACTCATGCCAGTCTCTTGGGCCATTTTTAGCATTCTGGCTTTCAGAGTGCCATTCATTCTTTCTACTTTTCCACTACTTTGGGGGTGATAGGGAGTATGGAACGCCAGAGTGACTCCTAATGCCGCCCATATTCCTTTGGTTACTGAAGCTGTGAAGGCGGGGCCCTGGTCACTCTCTATCACCTCTGGAAGCCCATATCTGCATACAACCTCAGTGAGGAGTTTCTTCGCAGTTGTTTTAGCAGTCATGTTAGTTACAGCAAAGGCCTCTGGCCAACTGGAAAACATGTCCAACACCACTAGGGTGTACTCAAACCGCCCACTCTTTGGCATCTGGATATGGTCAATTTGTATCCTTTGAAAAGGGTATAGGGGTTTGGCTAAGTGTGTCTGTGGTGTCTTCTCTGTGCGTCCCGGATTGCATTTTGCACAGATGGCACATGTTTTGCAAAAATTATTTGTCAATGTGGTGATTCTAGGCGCTATATAGTAATTGTTGATGAGAGAGTTCATGAGGCTCTTTGACAGATGGGCTGCTCCGTGTGCCCACTGGACTACAGCTGGAAACATATTCTTGGGTAAACAAAGCCTCTTGTTGCACTCAAACAGACCGTCTTTGAGAATAGCTCCTCTCCGTCTCCAGCTCTCTTTTTCTTCCGGACTTGCTGCTTGGAGTTCCTTGAGGTAGTTTCTGTCCACAGGTAAGGTCTGTAAGGTGAATATTGGTTCCCTCTCTCCGGTCACCTCTCCTTCCATTTCTGGTGGTCCCATGGCCGCTCGTTTTGCCGCCAAATCTGCCAGATTATTGCCTTTGGCTTCTGAGGAGTTTATTTTCCCATGAGCTTTTACCTTCAGAATAGCCACTTGAATGGGTAGAAGGAGTGCTTCCAGCAGTCGTATAATGGCTGCTCCATGTCTTATGGACGTACCTGCCGCAGTCATAAATCCTCTTGCTTTCCATATGGGTCCAAAATCATGGGCCACTCCAAAGGCATATCTGGAGTCTGTGTAGATATTGGCCCTTTTTACTTCCATCATCTGGCATGCTGTTGTGAGTGCTTGAAGTTCAGCTCCCTGTGCAGATATTGCTGGCGATAGGGCTCTTGCCTGTAGGACTGTGTCTACAGTAGTGACCACAAATCCTGTATGATATTTGCCTCCATCATCTGCATATCTGGAACCATCAACAAACAAGGTGAAGCCTGGGTCCTGCAGAGGTGTTTCACTCACTGTGGGGAGATGGAAGGTTTCCATTTTCATCACTTCAAGACAGTTATGAGGCTCAGTGGCTCCGTTATCCTCTCCACTTTCTTCATTACCTTCATTACCCTCCTCAGCAATTGGGAGGAGAGTGGCCGGATTCAGGGTTTGGCAACGTAGGAGAGTGACGTTATAAGGAAGTTGGAGGGAACACTGTAGTCAAAGATGCCTTACTCTGGACAAATGTTTAGGTTGGACTTGGTTTAAAATGGCAGCAATGTCATGCGGCGCCAGAAGAACAAGTTCATGTCCCAGTACGATATCAGAGGTCTTATCCAGCAGAGCTTGAGCAGCGAAAACTGCACACAGACACAACGGTGCTCCTCTAGTCACTGGGTCTAAACGGCATGAGTAGTAGCCTACGGGTCGTAGGCGGTCGCCATGGGACTGGGCCAATACTCCTGTGGCATGGCTTTGGCATTCAGACACGAACAGTTTGAAAGGTTTCTCGTAGTCTGGTAGACCTAGGGCTGGGGCTGAAGAAAGTAAACGTTTTAGAGCCAAAAAGTTGAAAGCGGCCTCTTCGGACAGATGGAAAGGCTCAGACTTGAGAGCATCGTAGAGTGGTTGCATAAACCAAGAAGCATCAGGAATCCATGACCCAGAGTAGGATATGAGGCCAAGAAAGGCATGGAGTGGCTTCTGGCCTAGCGGCAGTGGCAGGTTTTGGATGGCCTTAACTCTTTCCTATGTAAGATGCCTTGTTCCATGTGAGAGGCAGTGGCCCAAGAATACGACTATTGTAGAGCACCATTGCAACTTCGGTTTAGAAGCCTTACAGCCTTGGTGTGCCAAATAACATAGTAAACTCTCCGAGGCTTCTTCAGCCGTGGGCAGGTCATCAGCACAGAGGAGAAGGTCATCCACATATTGAAGAAGGACCACTGCCGAAAGTTCCTTTTGCCACGTGTCCAGTATGGTGGTCATGGCTTTGGCAAACTGGCTCGGAGAATTTTGCGCCCCTTGTGGCATAACTGCCCAGGTGTATTGCTTACCCTCATGGGTAAAAGCGAAGAGTTATCTGCAGGAAGGATGCAAGGGAACGCTGAAGAATGCATTTGCCAGGTCCACCACAGTGAAATACTTTGCTGTTGGCGGTACCCCTGTGAGTAAAGTGTGGGGATTTGGAACAATAGGTGTCTCCAAGATGGTGGCTTCATTCACTGCTCGGAGGTCCTGTACCATCTTGTACTTCTCTGGTTCCCCTTTAGGTGTCTTCTTTTTCACCGGGAACAAAGGTGTGTTGCATGGAGAGGTACAAGGTATGAGTGCACCATTTGCCACAAGGGACTTGACCTGCTTCGAAATGGCCTCGGATTGCACTGGTTTCAGTGGGTACTGTGGTTTCCTGGGTAGGGGGGCTCCTGGCTTCAATTCCACCATAATTGGGGGTACCTTTAAATATCTAATATCTTCGGGTCCTGTGGACCATAGGCAACTTGGGATTCTGCTCAGCACATCCTCTGGGATGGTGGTGGTAGAGATCTCTTGATGTGCCATCAGAAGGGGGGAATGGAGCACGGTGCAGACGTGTCCTCTTCTTCTAGTGGTGATGAGATAACCACCTTGCCATCAGGAGTGAATGTGATAGAGGCCTGGAGCCTAGATAGCACATCAGCTCCCAGGAGATTCAGGGGACACGTTGAAGACACGACAAACCGGGCCAGCAAGTCTGGGAATAGACCAACCTGTAAAGGTCGGGTAAGAGGATTAGACCGTGGGGTTCCATCTACCCCCACACAGGATATATCTATATCAGAAAGGTATGAATGGTCTGGCAAGTCTTCTGATCTGATCACGCTCCTGGCTGCACCTGTGTCAATTAGAAATGTCGTTGGGTGCCCTTCAATAGGTAAGGTCACTTTTGCTAATGGGCCCCCTGAACCCGCTGAAGACACTGCCAAGATAGGGGATGACACAGGCTTGCCCACTTCCTAGCGCAGAAGATCCAGGTGATTCGCGCTGGGCCCAGGGGCTTGATGTTGCTGTTGTGACTGTTGCTGGTTGTATGTGTTCTGGTTCCACTGTGGCCGTCGACGTCTGGGAGGGGCTCTACAGTTCCTCTTGTAGTGTCCTGGGCGGCCACAATTGAAACAAATGGGATTATTTTCTTCTGAGGCTGTTGGCCAGGTTTGTGTCCAGGGATCTGCTACCATAATAGGGGTGGACTTCTTGGTAGCTTGTGAGGATTCAAGACCTTTTGCCACCAACAGCAGAGTGTCTAAAGGCACCACACGATACTCAGGCCTAGCCATGATAAGACCCTTCCATATTGGTTCCCTCAGCCCCGCAACAAAGGCTGATGACAGCATCTGATTATGGGCTTTGTTGTATGCGCTGAATCCCAGGTCTGAGAAGACCTGGGACAATCTGGTATAGAATTTTTCTACTGACTCCGCCTTATCTTGGGTAATATCTTATAGGGTGGTGGCTTGATCGGCCAGTCTCTCTTTGGCCCAGTCATGCAGTTGCGTACAAAATTCCAGTCCAGAGGAGAAGGCTTTGTCATTGACAAGCCAGGTATTGTTAAGACTTCGTGCCATTATTGGCCAGTATGAGTCTCCTGCCTTTATCTCACACAGGCTGACTAGGTCTCTCCAGGCTGCCGAGTATGTCTTCTGGATCTGAGCTATCCTGCGATAAAAGGGCATGGGCTGCTTCTTGGGGTCTGGCAATGTGGTCACCAGGGAAGAGGCCTGGGACGGAGTAAAGATGACATACAGGACTGGTGCATCTGCCGGGGTGTGGAGTCTTCCTGCCTGAGGAGTCCTTCCTGTCACCTGTGGCCTAAGAGGGGCATCTGGAGAGGCGTATGCAGATAGCGTAGGAAGTTCCGAACCTGCGGCCTCCTCATCCAAAGAAGATATGTCTGACCAGGTTGACCCTAAGTGCAAATGTTTACTTCCTTTTGGTCTATTGGAGACAAAACTGTCTCTCGCGGGACCAGCGGTCGTGTCAGGTTCAAGCACTGGCATAGTGGGGACACGCGGCACATCCGGGGGTATGTAGAATGTACCATCAGCTTGTAAGACTGGACACACTGGGTAGAGGTGGCTCACTTGAGGCATAGGCTCTCTGGAAATCTGATTTGGTGTACCAAAATGGCCACCTCCAGGAAGTGTACTGGGCTGGGCAGGAAATGACAATGCAGGTGCAGCAAGATGGCTGCCATCAGGAAGTGCGCTGGGCAGGAAGGACAGAGGAGAGGGCGGTAGATGAAGGGTGGAGCCCAGTGTCTGCAGACCAAATATAGGGCGGTGGGTGTTCCTTTACAATGTCAACACATTGGTGGTATACATAAACAGTTTTCCCTCCCTGTTGCAATACCTCTTCTGTCCACTGCTCTTTATGTATAGTTTTAGCTACATTGTACCAAGCTTCTGCTGTCCTCAATAAATTATTATCAACTAATACACCTTTCTTTTCTTTTATCAATTTCTGCCATTCTTCCGGCTGTAAACGACCCCCCTTATCTGTGATTCCACATACTTTCACTAACCTAACTAATCCCTTCACATACTGCTCCCCCTCCCTTTGTGCAACCAGGTCACATGCTAACATTCCTTTCTCAAATTTTATCAGCGTCTGACCCATCTCCTCCTGTCTCTGGTCTTCCTAAAAGAAACCCAAGACTCTTCACACACTGCTGTTCACTCTGTTCACAATCTTCCAGCTGTTCTAGTTGGCAGGGACACCTTTCTGTACTGTGCCCCCCCCCTCTCGCCTCTGCTTCTATCTGCTGAATTGATTTCCCAATACCCCCCCTTACAGGGTAATGCACATTAAGGCGGAAAACTAACACTTCAGGCAAATCAGAAAACAGAGGATGACGTCCTAACAATTCCTGACTATATCCTATCTCTTTAACCCTTAACAAACCCCAACCATCTTCATGAATGGCAAACATTAAACCAGACACACATTTAGAACATGAAATATCAGTCTATCTTGGTGGGCTAGAGTACAGATCACTGAGTAACTCTTCGTAACCCACACACACACGGTTACGGCACCCGCTGTCACACTACCGTGACGCGTACCCGACACGTCCTATCTTGTGGTCAACACACAAGGTTACCACACACCCAAGAGAAATTATGTGTCAAAACCCTCAGTAGGTCCACTCCTCTTCCACCTTAAGACTGATACATAAAAAACAAACACACAACAGAGAACCAGGCAACAGATAAGCATTGCAGGTAGATTTAAATAAACTCCGGGCAAGCAAGGTTACCTGCCTTTAGTGACCTTTAGCAGCCGTACTAGGCACAGGAATGAATCAACAACAAAGACAGGATAAGCACTGGTAAGATAGCAAAATATATCTTACCATGCTCCAGAGGTGATCAGTCTCTGCCCCGTCCGGTTTGACTGACATCTAACGCCCTTTCAGGTCGGCTGGCTGCAGGTTCATGACCTGGAGTCCCGGTTTCGGCATCAGCTGCTTTAGTTGAGGACTGAAGTGTCCAGTGCTTATCTGTTCCTGTCCTAATTTATGATGCTGGCCAGCTCTGGAATGTGCGCACATAAAGAAACTCACACTGACACGTTTGGTCTGTGAAAACTTCTCTCTAATTTATTGAATTGAAACCGTGAGTTTATATATGAAAAATGATGCGAACATCACGTGATAACAGCATAAGCATTATATTAGTCTTTGATTGGTCACTTTACACGAAAACAATCTCCGTCATGGTATAGGTGTGATCTTCTTCAGTCTTATCTTATAGAATGAAAAACATTCGATGGGAGGGGGTCTGTGCCTGTGAGCAAACATTTCTTAAGCAAGGATTTCTTAAAGTACCACAAAGCCCAGCAGGCAGAAAATATTCACACAACATATATATTCATGCTAAACATTTATAAATATGTGGAAAGAAATAGTATTAAAGTATAAAAGTAAATATGTATAAAAATGTGTATATATATATATATATATATATATATATATACACTTTTTTATTCAATATGAAATGAAATAGACATTTCATCACACCTTGAGGGTGGAATTGTAAGCTCCTCAAAGACCAAGCTGCCTGATGTGGGCGGAGTCCTGGTTTGGGGGAACTAATCATCTCCTGTCTAGTAATCCTCTTTGTCTTTGTATTTTAGTCCATGGCCGGGAGATGAGGAAAACCTCAGAGGATTGTCTCACTTTGTCTCCAGACTGGAAAGTAGAAGATGAGGACATCACACAGTATAGTCCAGGAGAAAACCCGGCTCCCTCCAATGTCCATCCGGCACCACCCAGTGTAGATGGACCATCAGATTCCTCGTATCCTGAGGAACCTCAGACTGTGCAGGACCGGGCCGGCCTTCCAACAGGGAAGAGCTTCTCCTGTACTGAGTGCGGGAAGGGTTTCTGTTCTAAATACAAACTTAATGTGCATAAAAGATCTCACACAGGAGAGAAGCCATATTCCTGTCCTGAGTGTGGGAAATGTTTTTCAGAGCAGTCCAGTCTTCATAAACATCAGAGATCTCACACAGGGGAGAAGCCTTATTCTTGTCCTGATTGCGGGAAATGTTTTTCACAGAAGTCCAATCTTCATCAACATCAGAGATCTCACACAGGGGAGAAGCCGTATTCCTGTCCTGAGTGTGGGAAATGTTTTTCAGTGAAGTTCTATCTTTACACACATCAGAGATCTCACACAGGGGAAAAGCCATATTCCTGTCCTGAGTGCGGGAAATGTTTTTCACGGAAGTCCTATCTTCACACACATCAGAGATCTCACACGGGGGAGAAGCCGTATTCCTGTCTTGAGTGTGGGAAATGTTTTTCAGTGAAGTCCAATTTTAACACACATCAAAGATCTCATATGGGGGAGAAGCCGTATTCCTGTCCTGAGTGTGGGAAATGTTTTTCAGAGAAGTCCAGACTTCATAAACATCAGCGATCTCACACGGGGGAGAAGCTGTATTCCTGTCCTGAGTGTGGACAATGTTTTTCAGAGATGTCCGGTCTTCATAAACATCAGAGATCTCACACGGGAGAGAAGCCATATTCTTGTCCTGAGTGTGCACAATGTTTTTCACAGAAGTCCTATCTTCACACACATCAAAGATCTCACACGGGGGAGAAGCCGTATTTCTGTCCTGAGTGTGGAAAATGTTTTTCACGTAAGCCCTATCTTCACACGCATCAAAGATCTCACACGGGGGAAAAGCCGTATTCCTGTCCTGAGTGCGGGAAAAGTTTTTCAGTGAAGTCCAATCTTAACACACATCAAAGATCTCACATGGGGGAGAAGCCGTATTCCTGTCCTGAGTGTGGGAAATGTTTTTCAGAGAAGTCCAGTCTTCATAAACATCAGAGATCACACAGGGGGGAGAAGCCGTATTCCTGTCCTGAATGCGGGAAATGTTTTTCACAGATGTCTAGTCTTTACAGACATCAGAGATTGCACACAGGGAGAAGCCACTTTCCTGTCCTGAGTGAGGGAAATGTTCCTCACTGAAGTCCTGTCTTCCTGTACATCAGGGGTCCCACACAACCCTGGAGGTGTATTAGTGCCTTGAGTGCGGGAAATGTCTTCTAGATGAATGTTGCTGGACATCCCAGCTCTCATGTGGGGAAGAAGCACACCCTGATATATACCTCAGATATACTCCATGGCTGATCTTTATCATGGAAGAAACAGTTCATAAGGAGATCAAAGGCCCCCAAAGACATGGATGAAGTGTGGGACCGGGTTGGCCATTGATGGCAGGAGAATAAAAATGGAGTCCTGACCTAGAGCACTGGGCTGACTTTTCATTGGGGTGCAGCCTACAGTGAAGGAAATGCGTATTTGATCCCCGGCTGATGTTGAATGTTCGCCCCTCACAAAGAAATGATCAGTCTAAAAATCGAATGTTCGGTGTATTGTAACACTGAGAGACAGAATACAACAACAAATTCAGCAGAAATGCATCTAACAAATGATGACTGATTTGCATGTTCATGAGGGAAAGAAGGATTTGATCCCCTATCATTCAGCAGGATTTCTGGCTACCAGGTGTCTTTCATACAGGTAACAAGCTGAGATTAGAAGCAGTCTCTTAAAGGGAGTGCTGCTAATCTCATTGTGTTACCTGTATAAAAGACACCTGTCCACAGGAGCAATCAAACCATCAGATTCCAAACTCTCCACCATGGCAAAGACCAAAGAGCTGTCTAAGGATGTCAGGGACAAGATTGTAGACCTACACAAGGCTGGACTGGGCTACCAAACTATGGCCAAGCAGCTTGGTGAGAAGGTGACAACAGTTGGTGCAATCATTCACAAATGGAAGAAACACAAAACAAGTGTCAGTCTCCCTAGGTCTGGTGCACCATGCAAGATCTCACCTCGTGGAGTGTCAATGATCATGAGAACAGTGAGGAATCATCCCAGAACTACACGTGAGCATCTTGTCAATGATCTCCAGGCAGCTGGGACCACAGTCACCAAGAAAACAATTGGTAACACACTACGCCAACAAGGACTGAAGTCCTACAGTGCCTGCAAGGTCCCTCTGCTCAAGAAAGCACATGTCCAGGCCCATTTGAAGTTTGCTACTGAACATCTGAATGATGCAGAGGAGGACTGGCTGAAAGTGTTGTGGTCAGATGAGACCAAAACCCAGCTCTTTGGCATCAACTCAACTCGCCATGTTTGGAGGAGGAGGAATTCTGCCTATGACCCCAAGAACACCATCCCAACTGTGAAACATGGTGGTGGAAACATTCTGCTTTGGGGGTGTTTTTCTGCTAAGGGGACAGGACAACTGCACCGCATCAAAGGGACGATAGACAGGGCAATGTACCATCAAATCTTGGGTGAGAACCTTCTTCCCTCAGCCAGGGCATTGAAAATGGGTCGTGGATGAGTGTTCCAGCATGACAATGACCCAAAACACATGGCCAAGGCAACAAAGGAGACTCTCAAGAAGAAGCACATTAAGGTCCTGGAGTGGCCTAGCCAGTCTCCAGACCTTAATTTGATTGAAAATCTGTGGAGGAAGCTGAAAGTTTGAGTTGCCAAACATCAGCCACCAAACCTTAATGACTTGGAGAGGATCTGCCGAGAGGAGTGGGCCAAAATCCCTCCTGAGATGTGTGCGAACCTGGGGGCCAACTCCAGGAAACATATGACCTGATTGCCAACAAGGGATTGGCCACCAAGTACTAAGTCATGTTTTGTGAAGGGGATCAAATCCTTATTTCCCTCATGAACATGCAGATCAGTCATCATTTGTTAGACACATTTCTGCTGAATTTGTTGTTGTATTCTGTCTCTCAGTGTTACAATACACCGAACATTCGATTTGTAGACCGATCATTTCTTTGTGAGGGGCGAACATTCAACATCAGCCGGGGACCAAATATGATTTCCTTCACTGTATATGCTAGAGATGGTTTGCACCTAAATGGAAGGGGGTCTGCTATGCTGGGGGAGGGGTTTATGGGAAGGCTGGAGGAGTATATAAACTAGGATGGAGGGGGGAGGGAGAATTCAATTATAATGGGGGACGCAGATCAGACGGGTCAGTACTTGTTGGGGGATGGAATGGGGAAAGATGGGGGGAGGGCTATGGCAAATAAGAAGGTTCCCATGTTACAAACAACCAGTGGAATTGGTACCATTTGTATGAAAATAAAAAATACACAAAATCCGTGTGAACAAGGTGTCAGTGAATGAACAAGGTGTCGGTGAATGGACAAGGTGTCAGTGAATGAACAAGGCGTCAGTGAATGAACTAGATGTCAGTGAATGAAAGTGTTTGTTCCCCAATGCCAGAAGTGTGCCCAAGTGTGGCGTTGGAAGGTTTGGTGCATGAAGAGAACTAGGATTGAATTGGTATTGCTGAATCTTGGCTTCATTCCTCACATGACTGGGCCATTCATATTCCTGGCTAGGTTCTCTTTCGGAGAGACGGGGGAAATAGGAAAGGGGGTGGTGTCTGTCTCTATGTGAGAAGTGATCTCAGAGCGAGTGTGAAAGAGGACCTAGTTGATGGAGAGTGTGATGAGGCTGAAGTATTATGGGTAGAACTGCACATGAGGGGCGGTACTATAAAGGTCATCAATGGAGTCTGTTATGGGCCTCCCAGTGTTAATGAGGAGGTGGAGACTCAGCTCCTCGCACAGGTGGAAAGGGCTGGGACAGTGATAATAATGGGGGATGGTAACTACCTGGAAAGTGACTGGAGTAATGGTACTGCGGGTGTAAACACAAAACAACCCCTCCTGCCCTCTATGGCCCAGAACAAGGGTGGATAGATGGACCCGGGACTTGAAGAAATTCCCCACCAAGGCATCAAAGGTTGTGCGGCTCTAAACAAGGCTGGGGAAGCCCGACCAATACTGGAAAGTGAAACAAAAAGAAAGTGCACCAACCTTGCGCATTACCTCAGTAAAATGTGATTTTATTGGATGTGAAAATATCCTCACAAACAGAGAAGTATAACAAGCGTGTAAAGTCCTGAGTGAGACTTGACCAATCAGAGACCAGTGCGAGTCTAAACACGAGGGAAGGTTCTCAGAGTCAGGCTGATGCATTTCGAAGGCAGTCCCTTCTTCATCAGAGCTGACTTGGCAATGACAGCCCTCTTCAATATATACCCTGGGACAGAGGTTGGACCCTCCCACTTGGGTTGGGCAGTCCCGGGAAAGGAGGCGGGACAAAGGTGACATCACAACATGCTCACACAAGTAACAATACATTACACATCAAGAGGTATAGTAAGAGACATTAGAAACATTCACCGGCATTAAAGCTGTAGGAAACGCAGGGCAGTGTAATATATACATGAGGAGGTCATATAGTCTGTGTATATATATATATCCCCATATAATAAATAATGACATATTGGGAATGCTGCATTGGGGTTCATGGGGATAATATTGTTGGATCAGCAGAATGTATAAAAAGTAAAAATGAATAAATTGAATACATAATTCCTTTGGATAAAAGCCTGCTGGTTCCTCAATTGTTGGCTTCTTTCCATGGAGATAAATGTGAACACAAAGTAGGTATACACATATATTTCAATGGCAGCCAGAATGTCCTTGTTTTGTGTGGGCTGTCAGTGGGGTCATTGGGCAGATCTTTGTCTTTAGATGTATGGAATATTCATGAGTAGTGTTACTATACTGGCAGCAGAGGGAGATCAAGTGCTGCCATTGCCAAATATGGCTTCTGGAGGTGAATTGGAACGAACACCAATAGGTGCGTGGCTGTGGAGGCGCATGCGCAGTGATGCGGTGGCACACCGGAGTAGTCATGGAGATGGGCTTCTAATGGGCTATTGCACATGTGCAGTGAGGCTGCGACATGCTGGAGTAGTCATGGAGATGGGCTTTTGACGGGCTATCGCACATGTGCAGTGAGGCAGCAGCACGCTGGAGTAGTCAAGGAGATGGGCCTCTGACGGGTTATCGCTTATGCATGAGGTGGCATTGCGCGCCAAAGCCGGCTTATCATTTACCTAGTGGAGCGCACTCCAGACATCCCAGAAGGACGGCTGTGAGATGTGTTCCAGCTGTGGCTTCTGGTCTTCCCAGGGAGTGCCTCCAATGAGAGGGGTCTTATGCTGAGTTAACCCCTCACAAGGAAGGGATGAGAGACACAGGGACTCGTGTACAGATGTTTGCTGTTGGGGATAATACATTGAAGTGGAAATTGTATAGAAATAAAGATTATAATGAGAGAATCCTGCTTGAGGAAAACAATAGAGGAGGCAGCAATAATGACAGTGCAGGACTTCTACAATGACACTTGCAGTACCAAGTATGACATTATCACAGTTCACACTACAATAGATGGAACATAGAATCATTATTAATATGGGGTACAGAATAGAGAGGGGACAGTATCTAATAGTAATGATAATGATGGTACTAGTATATATATATATATATTGTGGGAACTCGCTTCAGAGTGGTAGAGCTTCTTCAAAGCACACAGCAACTCGCTTCTTTTTAAGGGCCTTTTTGCCCAATTTTATTTACAAGAAAGTTCAAATAACATGCTTCCCACGCAGGGGTATCCACCATCAAGCAAATACCAACAAATATTCAGCCTCCTGGCTTGTACACAGTTCAATGTCTGTCTCCTGCAGACTCTTCCCAAATTATGGCCACTAGCACACAGCTAGTCTGGCTTCCACCTGACTCCAAGGCAGAGACCTCCCGTCTGCCAGGGTGGAGCCCTCCTGACTCCTTCTGCTGGGGTGGAGCCCAGAACTATGGTTAGGACTCTATAAAAAGGCCTGCACACACCTGTGCAATCAGTGTGCTGGGGGTTCTCAAAACACGGACCCCGGATTGGAGATTTCATCCCTCCCAGATCTCTTTGAAATCTCCAGGCTCCAGATCCTAAAAACAGACTTAATGAATATATGAGGAAACTGAAAAGCCAGTTTCCTCTGCAATACATCGACTCTCTGGAGCCCCTCAACCAGCCTGGTTGAGAATCCAGGGTTTTCAGCTTTATTTTGACCGTGGCAGGACACCGCACTGCCACAATATATATATATATATATACACACAGTTGTGTTCAAAATAATAGCAGTCATAATAATAGCAGGCTCCCCTCCCCAAAGCACCTTGTCCCCGTCTTGATAGGGAACAAAGAATTCTTGAATCGGCTCCTGACTGTCTACAGAGATGTGTGGAGTGACTGCCTGACAGCCTGCTGGCACAGCGAACAGCGATGTCTGTGTGGTGGCCCGACAGTAACAGCCCCGCTGCAGACAGACTGATGCAATCCCGGGGTGGTAGTCGAAGTCACAGCTATGCAGAACCACTACCCAGAGTCCCACGTCCACAGACCCACAATCCTTTTCTTCAGGAGAAGGGCGGTCTCCCTGTGTCCAGCTCTGAATCCCGTACCAAGAAAGCCAGCCTGAAACTTGCAGTAGAATATATCTGTTCTCCAAGAAACCTTCTGGTTTGCCTGCTCTCTGGTAGTTGTAGTTCAGTCAGCACTCAGGAATACAATATGTATTGGCTATAGGACTACAGGTCCCAAGATCCTCTGCTGTAGGAGAATTGGGTCCACTCTACTAACAGGAAGTGAGGTAGCCCTCCCACCACTGGGCACTAGGGGGAAAAGGCTTCATTATAATCCCATCTGTAAGTGTCCCGGTATTGCACAATGACATATCCGGCAGCTGGCTACACTGCTCATTGGGTATGGCTACACTATAACACACACACAGAGCATCCAGGAAGTATTCCCAGAGCTTCACTTTTGCAGCGTTTTGTTATGTTACAGCCTTATTCCAGAATGGATCCAATTCATTTTTTCCCTCAACATTCTGCAAACAATACCCCATAATGACAACAGGAAAGAAGTTAGTTTTGAAATCTTTGCAATTTATTAAAAATAAAAAACAAAAAAAAAACCCATATGCATAAGTATTCCCAGCCCCCCCCTTTTACATAAGTATTCCCAGCCCCCCCTTGTACATAAATATTCCCAGCCTTTGCTCAATCCTTTGTTGATCCCCTTTAGCACCAATTACATCCTCAAGTCATTTGGAGTATGATGCTTTAAGCTTGGTACAACTATTTTTGGGCGATTTCTCCCATTCTTCTTTGCAGTACCTCTGAAGCTCCATCAGGTTGGATGGGGAGAGTCGGTGCACATCCATTTTCAGATCTCTCCAGAGGTGTTCAATTGGGTTCAAGTCTGGGCTCTGGCTGGGCCACTCCAGGACATTCACAGAGTTGGCCCGTAGCCACTCCTTTGTTATGTGAGCTGTGTGCTTAGGGTCGTTGTCCTATTGAAAGATAAACTGTCGCCCCAGTCTAAGGTCTAGAGCGCTCTGGAACAGGTTTTCATCAAGGATGTCTCTGTACATTTCTGCATTCATCTTTCCTTCGATCCTGACTACTCTCCCAGTTCCTGCCACTGAAAAAAGTCCCCACAACATGATGCTGCCACCACCATGCTTCACTGTAGGGATGGTATTGGCCAGGTGATGAGCGGTGCCTGGTTTCCTCCAGACATGACGCTTGGCATTAAGGCCTAAGAGTTCAATCTTCGTTTCATCAGACCAGAGAGTTTTGTTTCTCATGGTCTGAGAGTCCCTCAGGTGCCTTTTGGCAAACTCCAGGTGGGCTTCCATTTGCCTTTTACTGGAGGAGTGGCTTCCGTCTGGCCACTCTACCATACAGGCCTGATTGGTGGAGTGCTGTAGAGATGGTTGTTCTTCTGGAAGGTTCTCCTCTCTCCACAGAGAAATGCTGGAGCTCTTTCAGAGTTACCATCGGGTGCTTGGTTACCTCCCTGGCTAAGGCCCTTCTCCCTCAATTGCTCATTTTGGCCAGGCGGACCGCTCTAGGAAGATTCCTGGTGGCTCCAGACTTCTTCCATTTACAGACGATGGAGGTCACTGTGCTCATTAGGACCTTCAATGCTACAGAAATCTTTCTGTACCCTTCCCCAGATCTGTGCCTTCATACAATCCTGTCTCAGAGGCCTACAGACAATTCCTTGCATTCATGGCTTGGTTTGTGCTCTGAAACGCACTGTTAGCTGTGGGACCTTCTATAGACAGGTTTATGCCTTTCCTAATCATGTCCAATCAACTGAATGTCCCACAGGTGGACTCCAATCAAGTTGTGGATACATCTCAAGGATGATCATTGGGAACAAGATGTACCAGAGATCAATTTTGAGTGTCATGGCAAAGGCTGGGAATTCTTATGTACAGGGTTTTTTTTTGTTTTTTATTTTTAATAAATTCCAAAGATTTCAAAAGATTACTTTCTGGACGCACTGTATGAATAGCGGAGACAGCTGACCAATGGGAATACTTTCTGGATGCGCTGTATGAACAGAGGAGACATCCAACCAATGGGAATACTTTCTGGACACGCTGTACACCGTATTCTCAATTATTATGCAAATGATATTTTTGTCATTTCCCTCAATAATTGATGTAAATAATAGTCGGCAGAATTCTCATGTTACAACTAGAAGAGTACAATTCACATTTTATTGAACAAACCTCCTAATGATAACTGGATTTTTGTTCCAAATTATTACACACAGTAAGTTTCAAAACACTTTATAGGTTGTAAAGAACTGAAAATTGTCATTTGTTGTGTTTGCAGCATATTTACTGAAATCAAAAGCTATTTCAATCAAACTTATAACAACATTTTAACTGTTTAAACATTTGAAGCGGTCACGTTACATTGTAACATAGGACCCCTTATCTGATAGCAGATCACAAGTCTGGCATTCATTGAACTTGGGAGTTTTTGGACAGTTTCTGCTTGAATTTGTTTGCAAGATGTCAGAATAGCCTCCCAGAGCTGCTGTTTGGATGTAAACTGCCTCCCACCCTCATAGATCTTTTGCTTGAGGATGCTCCAAAGGTTCTCAATAGGATTGAGGTCAGGGGAGGATGGAGGCCACACCATGACTTTCTCTCCTTTTATCCCCATAGCAGCAATTGATGCAGAGGTATTCTTTGCAGCATGAGATGGTGCATTGTCATGTATGAAGATGATTTTATTACGGAAAGCATAGTTCTTCCTTCTGTACCAGGGAAGAAAGTGGTCAGTCATAAACTCCACATACTTTGCATCTTTACACCTTCGGGAACCCAAAGGGGCCGACCAGCTCTGTTCCCATGATTCCGGCCCAAAACATGACTCCACCACCGTCTTGCTGACATCACAGCCTTGTTGGAACAGGGTGGCCATCCACCAACCATCCACTACTCCATCCATCTGGACCATCCAGGGTTGCACAGCATTCATCAGTGAACAGGACTGTTTGAAAATTAGTCTTCATGTATTTTTCTGCCCAATGCAGCCATTCCTGCTGGTGGCCAAATAGAAGGTTTATGCACAGCTGCAAGACTCTGGAGGACTCTGCACCTTGATGTCCGTGGGACTCCAGAGGCACCAGCAGCTTCAAATATCTGTTTGCTGCTATGTAATGGGATTTTAGCAGCTGCTCTCTTGATCCGATGCATGGATCTGGCAGAAATCTCCTCAATGTGCCTTTATCTGCACCAACCCGTCTGTGCTCTGAATCAGCCACAAATCTCTTCATAGTGCAATGATCACGCTTAAATGTTCGTGAAATATCGAATGTTTTCATCCCTCGTCCAAGGCATTGAACTATTTCACTCTTTTCGGCAGCAGAGAGTTCCTTTTTCTTCCCCATATTGCTTGAAAATGGTTCTCTGCTTAATAATGTGGAACACCGTCCTTTAGTAGTTTTTCCTTAAATTGGGCTCACCGGCCAATCTAATTATCACAGGT
Organism: Staurois parvus; assembly: GCF_062004578.1. Lineage (NCBI taxonomy): Eukaryota > Metazoa > Chordata > Amphibia > Anura > Ranidae > Staurois > Staurois parvus. The sequence goes on along the minus strand of NW_028318674.1, from coordinate 25,932 downwards.
GTCCCAGATTGTTTTCAGTGATCAAAAGAGCCCCGACACACAATGCCATCCATGAGTTACACTGAAAAACAAAATATTTCATCTTTGTGACACTTAAATAGAATTTGCAGAATAATTTGGAACACAGTGTACATTGCCCTTCTCTTTGTCCCCAGTCACCCCCTCTAGATGGTTCTGTAAAGGGCCTACATGCTGGGACCGGACCTTTCTACTATTCATATATTGGAGGAATGTTTTGGGGTCGTCCTGATATCTTTCTGTCCTTTGTTTTCAGTTTTTGCGCCTTTATTTTCTTTTTGCATATTCTGTTATATTCATTGTAATGTGTAAACGATGATCGCGTTCCTTCATTTTTATATGTAATAAAAGCTCTTTTCTTATTATCTATCGCTTTTGTAACTTTGGCCGTAAGCCACATAGGTTTGATTTTTAGTCTTTTATACTTGTTGCTCATGGGAATATATTTTGCAGTGTGGTCACATACAGTCTTTTTGAAGAACTCCCATTTCTGTGTTGTGTTCATCGATGCCAATATTCCCTCCCAGTCTAAGTCTTGGAGAGCAGCTCTCAGCCTTGGAAAATTAGCTCTCTTAAATTGAGCGTTTTTATTTTTCCCGTATGTGCTCACTGTTTACAGGTAACAATAAATGAAATCATGTTATGGTCACTGCTACCCAGATGTTCTTTTATATGAACATTCGTAATAAGCTCTGCATGGTTGGAGATGACCAGGTCTAGCAGAGCATCATTCCTAGTTGGGGCCTCTATGAACTGGACCATAAAATTATCCTATAGTAGGTTTATACATTTTTGCCCTTTAACTGTTCCTACAGTACCATTACTCCAGTCACTTTCCGGGTAGTTACCATCCCCCATTATTATCACTGTCCCAGCCCTTGCAGCCCTTTCCATCTGTGCAAGGAGCTGAGTCTCCACCTCATTAACACTGGGAGGCCTATAACAAACTCCAATGATGACCTTTGTAGTACCATCCCCCATGTGCAGTTCCACCCATACTTCAGCCTCATCACACTCTCCATCTACTAGGTCCTCTTTCACACTCGCACTGAGATCACTTCTCACATAGAGACAGACGCCACCACCTTTCCTATTTCCCTCGTCTCTCTGAAAGAGAACCTAGCCAGGAATATGAATGGCCCAGTCATGTGAGGAATGAAGCCAAGATTCAGCAATACCAATTCAATCCTAGTTCTCTTCATGCACCAAACCTTCCAACTCACCTATTGTGCTGGGCACACTTCTGGCATTGGGGAACAAACACTTTCATTCACTGACACCTTGTTCATTCACTGACACCTTGTTCATTCACTGACACCTTGTTCACAGGGATTTTGTGTATTTTTTATTTTCATACAAATAGTACTAATTCCACTGATTGTTTGTAACATGGGAACCTTCTTACCATCTGCCATAGCCCTCCCCCCATCTTTCCCCATTCCACCTCCCGAATAAGTACTGACCCGTCTGATCTGTCTACCCCGTTATAATTGAATTCTCCCTCCCCCTCCATCCTAGTTTATATACTCCTCCAGCCTTCCCATAAACCCCTCCCCCAGCACAGCAGACCCCCTTCCATTTAGGTGCAGACCATCTCAAGCATATAGGCTGCACCCCAATGAAAAGTCAGCCCAGTGCTCTAGGTCAGGACTCCATTTTTATTCTTCTCCTGCCATCAATAGCCAACCCGGTCCCACACTTCATCCATGTCTTTGGGGACCTCTGATCTCCTTATCAACTGTTTCTTCCGTGATGAAGATCAGCCATGGAGTATATCTGAGGTGTATATCAGGGTGTGCTTCTTCCCCACATGAGAGCTGGGATGTCCAGCAACATTCATCTAGAAGACATTTCCCACACTCAAGGCACTAATACACCTCAAGGGTTGTGTGGGACCCCTGATGTACAGAAAGACAGGACTTCAGTGAGGAATCAGGACTATGTAATGTACAACATAGAGTATATAGTGCAATGGTCAGGAGTATGGAATATACAACATAGAGTATATAGTGCAGGGGTCAGGAGGATGTAATGTACAACACAGAGTATATAGTGCAGGGGTCAGGAGTATGTAATGTACAACATAGAGTATATAGTGCAGGGGTCAGGAGTATGTAATGTACAACATAGAGTATATAGTGCAGGGGTCAGGAGTATGTAATGTACAACACAGAGTATATAGTGCAGGGGTCAGGAGTATGTAATGTACAACATAGAGTATATAGTGCAGGGGTCAGGAGTATGTAATGTACAACATAGAGTATATAGTGCAGGGGTCAGGAGTATGTAATGTACAACATAGAGTATATAGTGCAGGGGTCAGGAGTATGTAATGTACAACATAGAGTATATAGTGAAGAGTTTGGAGAATGTAATATACAAAATAGAGTATACAGTGTAAGGGTCAGGACTCATAATATTGGTATTCAGGAATCAGTGAAAGATTAAATGTTTACTGTAGACAAGTTGCAGAGATCCCACACCGCTGCCTCCCATCTCCTGAGACTGCACTCAGTGACTTGTGTCTGAGACACTACAGACATATCCCTCCACCCGGCACAGCCAGCAGATAACAGAGCAAGGAACCCTGGGAGAAATGATCGGTCAGAGATTTTACCTGTGCATGAGGAAAAATGGTGAAAATAAACATTTTGCTGCCAGCTGGACCCCAGAACCTCCATAAATCCAGTCTAGATACATAAATTGTGTCTGCAGCACAGAGAAGGAAGATTATCCGAGAGAAATCCAGGAATACAGGACGGGGAACACAGCTCAGGAAAGTGACCAGGGGATTACAGGCTGATATCATCCAGTCCCCGCCCTACTCTGGACCAATCAGTGAGCAGTATGGGTGGAGGAATGGATTTAGTGTTCATGACCCACCTGTGCTGATCTCTGTAGGAGTGTCCTCCTCTATAAATGTCCCCGTTATTCCATCCTCCTCCATAGACTGCTGATCATCCCTCACATACGCCTCTTCTTCTTCTGCTTTCACCTCAAATTCTATATCGATTGGATCTCCACTCTAAATCAAGGAAATGAGAGAAAATATCATCTGTAAAATATAAGGTCACATAAAATATCCACACATCATCTTTACAAGTTCATGTTCTAGATGCTCCATCCCACCAACCTTGTAATGATGAGGGATGGTGTGACCTTCCTGTGTGGAATCCCGGGAATACAGAGGACGGGGACATCTCTCTGGTGGGTTCCTGTAGCTGGATGACTCCACCATGGTGTCCTGGTACAGATCTTTGTGTACTTTTAGAAGCTCTGACTCCTCCATCCCCCCATCCTCATCCTCCTCCTCTTTTATCTCTTCTTTAAACTCAACTTGAGGATCTCTCAGGTTTCCACTCTGAATATATAATAAAAATGACATCAATGGTAACAATGCAGATAATGTACAGATCCTAATGATACTATCAGTGATTGTTCCTCATCTACCTGACGATGGTGAGGAATGGTGTGACCTTCCTGTGTGGAATCCCGGGAATACAGAGGACGGGGACATCTCTCTGGTGGGTTCCCATGACTGGATCCATCTGTAGGAAACACACACACTGACTGAATCCATTGTTTCTATGTGTTTATCAGATGATGGGGGATCTAGGTGGATCCTCCGTACTGCTCTCTCCTTTACAATAAAGTCTCCTCTTACCCGGTGATGTGAGGGGCGGCTGATTGTCCATCATGACGTCCTTGTAGAGATCCTTGTGTCCTTCTAAATACTCCCACTCCTCCATGGAGAAATAGACAGTGACACCCTGACACCTTATAGGAACCTGACACACACAATGATACAGTCACCATCCAGACACATCCCTTGTCTGTTACTGGAGAATGTCCCAGAATTCCCGGCACCGCTCACCTCTCCTGTCAGCAGCTCCATCATCTTCTTGGTGACTTCTAGAATCTTCTGCATGTTGTGTCTCTCAGGGTTTAGGGAGTCACATGGAGGCACTGTGATGGTCATATGATCACCTGACTTCAGAAGAGGAAATCTCTGTATTGAGGAACCAATAGGAATATCATGTTAGACTCTCAGAATCCTCCTCACCTCTCCAGTCAGGTCTGTTTTATTAATAGAGATAAGGGCAGCACAGTGACTAAATGGTTAGCACTTCCGCCTGGCAGTACTAGGGTCGTTGGTTCGAATCCCAGCCACGGCACCACCTGCCTGGAGTTTGCATGTTCTCCCTGTGCCTGCGTGGGTTTCCTCCGGGTACTTTAGTTTCCTCCTCCATCCTCATTGGTGCCATCATGTGATCTATACAGGTCTCCTTGTAGACGGATAACTTTGGGAAATGAAAGTAAGAATGATTTGGATGGTATTGGTCACACAATAATAGGATGTGGATGTGAGGGGGGAATAGGAGGGTTGCTGGACATGTAAGGACTACTCCCCCCATGGGAAGACATTTAGTTTGGACTGTTTAGTGTTTGTTACATCTTGAAGGACCTGGAATCCTCTTGGCCCGTCGGATCAGAAATTCCTTTTTCTCTGTTGGGTTTGTTTTGTTTCTGGTTTGCAGCTGAATCAGGACTCCTCTAAGAACAAGTGCTCACTGAGTGAAGGAATGTCCTTCTCTATGTTACTTGATATTCCAGAACATATCACATGACCAGTGAGACAATAAGATGGTTAAGATTGCCACTTCTGTAAGGTCGGAAAAAAAGTACAGGTGGGGGGGGGCACCAAAGACACAGAGACCTCCCCTCCCTCTGAGTCCCCTGAGCCCTCCAGCCCACTATTCCCCCAAAGCCCTGCAGCCTGACTACCCCCTAAAAGGTCCCAGATTCCCCCTTTGGAGGCCCTAAAGTCTTTCAGCTTTACTAAACCCTCACAGCTTCTCAGCTCCTCTACTTCCCTCAGACTCCTCAGTATTTCCCTCCCTCTGACACCAATGATGGAACATATTCTTCATGGCCGGCTGGGGAATGTTTCCTTCCTCCTGAGCAGCAATGTAAGGGGCTCTATGCTCCATACTCCTGACCCCGGCACTCCATCATTGTGTTGGCTGCATAGTGTAATGATTGCCCATTGGCTGCCTGTGTAGTGTCATCATTGCCCTTTGTAGGCCATGTATGGTCAGGATGGTCCTTGTCTTGTCTATTTATTGTCAGTGCTGTTTGTTTAGAGGACCATATTACTAGAATTTATCTCCACAATGAGGAGAATGTTCCGGCCCCGGAAGTGGGGGAATGTTCTGCCCCTGAAGGGGTTCATCTGGGTTCCCACACTATATATGTGTGTATCATCATCTGCTGGAGATAAAAGATGTCACAGTGACTATGGAGGAAGAGGATGGACATGACTATGGAGGAAGAGGACGGACGTGACTATGGAGGAAGAGGACGGACGTGACTATGGAGGAAGAGGGCGGACGTGACTATGGAGGAAGAGGACGGACATGATGATGGAGGAAGAGGATGGACATAACTATGGAGGAAGAGGACAGCTGTGACTATGGAGGAAAAGGACAGACATGACTATGGAGGAAGAGGACAGACATGACTATGGAGGAAGAGGACGGACATGACGGGGGGTTACTGGGTGTAAATAGGAAATAACATCTTATTACCTCCTCTGCTGCCACTTCTGGTAACGTCTATTTTATACTTCAAAACCACCTGGAACTTCCTGCCTGACATCACTTCCTGTTTTTACCTAACATCACTTCCTGTCTGTCTTCCATAGAGAAGTCCTGTCTGGGAAGAAGTGAGATCACCACCTTCTGGAACTCAGAGGAACTGCAGCCCCGAGAAACATCTGTAAGGCTCTGTTCACAGCTTTGTAGTTTGTTTTTTGTTCTTTTTGCAGTGCTTTTCGCAGTTCATTTTGAGTTTTTTATGTGTTTTTGATATGATTGCAAGGGAGAATGTCACCAGCACACCGAGGATCACCAATATGGGTCCAAACGTTTTAATGAACGATCACATAGTTACAGCAAGGCAATGTTTCAGAGTCTCGCAGGACCCCTTCATCAGGCATGTGACGGAGGAGTCATGCGAGTCTCTGAAACATTGCCTTGCTGTAACTATGTGATCGTTCAGTAAAACTTTTGGCCCCATATTGGTGATCCTCGGTGTGCTGGTGATATTCTCCCTCGCTGATTCTGTTCGGTTCCAGCCGACGATCACTACTGCACCCACTTATACACACAGCCATTTTTAATGCAGGAATGTGTGCATTTGGATTGTACACTTGCACTTTGATATGTTTGTGATACCTTTGTGGCGTATTTCACGTTTTTTTTTCAGTTTGCAAAGTGGAATTTTTTTTTTTTTGCTGGGCAGAATAAAAATGCAAAAATGCACAACCATGCAATTCAAGAGATTCTCCATTGAACTCTATTGTAGAAAATATGCTGCATTTTGCTTTTTAAAAAGCCCCGTGCCCTTTCCAAAAACACTGCAGCTCAAAAAAGCCTAGATGTGAACATGGCCCATAGGAAACCATGTTAAGGGGACTGTTGTGCGTTTCTGAGAAAAGCAAAAAGCACTAAAAAACGCATTGGTGTGAATGGAGCCTGAATAATCATTCCTGTAAAATATCTGCCTTACACGGCTACCAGGGAAATTCATATATAACACAAGATAAGGAAGAACAAATCATTCTAGTTCTTATGGAACCAACACTTTAACAAAGATATTTTATTACATATAGAAAATACATTAAAACAGATTCCCTCTAAAATCAAATCTTTTTGGTGAAGAAAATGTAAAAATATTCTTTAATGCATAAAAATATCTATCAATCCACTGATAATGAAGATGTTAGACATAAATGACAAGGATGTAATGGTCACAGAGGAATTGTGGTGGAGATCTCTCACAGTAAGAACACTTCCTTGAATGGTTCTATAAATAAAGAATGAATCCTGGAGGGAATAAAGCTGTAAAGCAATAAATAATATATAAACTGGGCCATCCACTTCATCCATAAAGACATTGTGATTGAAGATCTTCTAGATCACATAGAAGGAGGACTCATCCATGATTTCATACATTTGTTTGGAAGGATAGAACAATCCTCAGAAGGGAACATGTAGGATGACAGGAAAGGCTCCTGACTGGTGAGATCCTCCAAACATAATGATGACATCCATGAACTGGAGCGAGCTCGTTGGGGTGATAAAGCCAATCTGGAAACACTGTGTAGACGTTCTCCAAGAACTCAGCACACTCCAGGTGTGGAGAAAGTCTCCAGGTGGGTTTAGCCTGTCATTTATCATAGATACAAACACACTGTAACCGGGATGGATCACTATGCCATTTGCTCTCTTTTTTAGTCTGCTGGCATAGCTGTGTCCAAATTCGATAGATCTGTACCTATGATCCGCTGTGCTTTATTTCTCCTCCCGAGACCGACACTTCCTATCCTCCATCCTACAGCCATCATACTACACTGCAGTGTGGATGGGAAGAATACTCTCCATGGTGCAATGATAGAAACTGACCAGAATTCCTGGACACCATAACACCAATCATATGAATGTGGAACTCTTTGGTGTAATCCTCTTTGGACATACTGCAAAAAGTTCTGCAATGCCTTCTCTTCTCACCTTGGAACTCCTATCTGAAGATATCCACCTGTAAACTTGTACACAAAGGGCATTTACTCTGTCAAAGATCTGCTGAACAACACTTACATAAGAACGTTTCAGGATCCCAGCCTCACTTATTTTCTGGACCAGAAAGACTTCTACAAATTCCTCAGAATTAGACATATGCTACCTCACCTGCACTGGTGTGAGAACACTCAGCCCATGGGCCTCATAACACTCTTCAACAGCTCTACACCTTCCAGCTCCCATCTCTCTACCTTCTACCACCTACTCCAAAAACAAACTCATACAACCAAACTCCCAACGATGGGATTCTGGAACTCTAATTCTCTATCTTTTGAAAAAAAAAAACAATATTTTCTCATTTCTGTTATAAAAATATCCAATAAACTCAAATTTTGTCATAAATTTAGGCCAACATGTATTTTGCTATATGTCTTTAGTAAAAAAAAATCCCAATAACTGCATAATAATTGGTTTGTGTGAAAGTTATAGCGTCTACAAACTATGGGATAGATAATGGAATTTATACAACTTATACTTTCTGACTGCCATCACATTTCTTGAGGTGCTAAAATACCAGGATAGTACATACACCCCCAAATGACCCCTTTTCAGAAAGAAGACACCGTAAGCTATCTGCTGAGAGGCATGTTGAGTCCATGGAAGATTTATTTTTTTCTAAAAGTTTTTTTTTTTACACAAAATTGTCACTTTAATGACATATTGCTCACACAAGCCATGGGTAAATGTGGAATTACACCCCAAATACATTCTGCTACTTCTACCGAGTATGGGGATACCACATGTGAGAGACGTTTTGGGAGCCTAGCTACATACGGGAGTGTAACGGAAGCGTAGGCAGGACAGAACCCACGAAGAAGATGGGAAACACACAAAGCTTTATTGAACTCTGAAAGACACTCAATCAGGACAGTTCATGGCACTCCGCGACATGCGGCTTGTAGGGACACCCACGGTAAGTGGGCTCACGGGGACTCAAGGGGAGCTTGGCTTTGGCGTCTGGCCTCAACACAGCGTACTAAGGACAACAGGCTCACGGGGACCCAATGGGACTTTAGTTGTGGGGTCTGGCCTAGCACAGCTCCCATCCAGCTTTCTAGGGACATCATGCTCACAGGGACCCAACGGGACTCCAACTGTGGAGTCTGGCCTAGCACAGCTCTCACTCAGCTTTCTAGGGACATAGGGCTCATAGGGACTCAAAGGGACTCCAACTGTGGAGTCTGGCCTAGCACAGTTCCCACCCAGCTTTCTAGGGACATCGGGCTCACGGGGACTCAAAGGGACTCCAACTGTGGAGTCTGGCCTAGCACAGCTCCCACCCAGCTTTCTAGGGACATCAGGCTCACGGGGACTCAATGGGTAGCGATGGCTCAAGCACTCAGGGGCATCACAGTTAGCTATACTCTGGGCACGCCATGGGGCAGTTCAAGTAATGGTAGTCTAGGCGTGTAGTAGGGGCAGTTCATGACCCGGGTGTCTGTGCGCACAACAGGGACAGTTCATGAAACGGGTGGTCGGTGCGCACAACAGGGACAGTTCAGGACACGGGTAGTTTGTGCGCACAACAGGGACAGTTCAGGACACGGGGGTCGGTGCGCACACCAGGGACAGTTCAAGACACGGGTGGTCTGTGCGCACAACAGGGACAGTTCATGGCTTCTAGGGACACTTACGATAGGTGTCTTGCAGGTGCTCAACAGCAGGAGGCTTCCAGAGGGATAGGCGACTTGCAGACGCTCAGCAGCAGGCAGCTTCCAGGGACAAAGCGGTCAGCAGGCAGTACAGCTTCCCAGGGGCCCAACGATCAGCAGACAGGATGGCTTCTCAGGGGCCCAACGATCAGCAGACAGGATGGCTTCCCAGGGGCCCAACAATCAGCAGATGGGATGGCTTCCCAGGGGCCCAATGATCAGCAGATGGGACAGCTTCCCAGGGGCCCAGTGATCTGCAGACAGGATGGCTTCCCAGGGACCCTCAGCAACAGACAGCGGCCCTCACAGTGGCCAGCTTCTCCAGTGCCCAGCAATCAGCAGCAGGGGCCCTCGTAGCAGCCAGGAACAGCAGCAGGAGTCATGGCCATGGGGTCTGACCTTTGAGGAGGGGGCTCATGCAGAGCACTCAGCAGGGATGCCTGCAGAGGCCCGGGCCCCACCCGGACCTCCCACAACCGCAGTGGCTCCAGGGACAGCAGCAGGAGTCTTAGCCGTGGGGTCTGACCTGTGGTAAGGGGGCTCATGCAGAGCACGCAGTGGGGATGCCTGCAGAGGCCCGGGCCCCACCTGGACCTCCCATGACTGTGGTGGCCCCAGGGACAGCAGCGGGAGGAAGAGAGCAAGCCTGGTCTCAAGCTGGCCTTTTAAAAGCTGTGCGGGATGCTTCCAGGTTGCCCCGGCAATGGCCAGCCCAACGCCGCATTGCCGGGTGAAGGGAAATGTATATCTTTTAGGTCTGTCATTTTGTTTTCCCCACTCCATTTTGTACCAACATGTTGATTAATTGTTTTGTATTATAACCAGAATGAGTTAATGAAAATATGCTATGTCAGTTATGTATTACAGAACTATACTCACAACATTCTTCTATCTTTTATCTTAGCTTAGCCTTGGTAGAGACGGAGATAGTATCCAATTATTTCTTTGTATTAACAAGCACCTGTTTCTGTTATGATACAATTAAATGTCAAATATTTCTGTTCCATGAGAAAATAATTGTTTGTTACTTATAACTAATTACAAATGCCTGAGAAAGATCATGTTCACAGCCTTGAAAAGTATCTAGCGAGATTCTATTGTATGTAGCAGATAAGTTTTTATGAAATAGACATTCCTTATTCTTGGGATAATTAAATTTTGCTTCTCATCATTATTCAGGATTGACGTAAATGTTTGTATTCTCACTTACATGTTATATTGTACTATAAAAGAGAGCTTTCGTTGTGGAATAAATTAGAAGTTTTTGGTTACTGACAAGACGGTCTCATGTGTAATTACTTGTAACCAATGCTTCTCCAGGCCTGAGGAGACAGAATGAGTGACAGAGAATTTAGACCAGGGGTCTAAGGGTCAACAGAACCAACAGTTTTGGGGGCTCGTCCGGGATATCGGAATCACCCGCTCAGTGACCATCCACTTGTCCGGTAAGTAGAATTATTTTCTATATAACCTGTACAAGTTGGATATAAGGAAACTGGGAGGCTCTGATTAGTCCGATATCCATTTAAGCAAAAAGTGTTCAGGGAACACAACACTCCGGGAGTGTTAGAAAAATTGTCTCAGGGAGACTAAGAAATCTCAGGGAGATTGCCAATAAAGTGCTCTGGGAGCAGAACACTCCGGGAGTGTTAGAAAAATAGTCTCAGGGAGACTAAACAATCTCAGGGAGATTGCCTATAGTCACTCATTCTGTGTCTAAAGTTTATTATTTTCTACATATAGAAGTATAAGTTAATTTGTTTTGTATGAGTAGTAAGTCTGGTTGGTAAGTGTACAGACCGAAATCACTGAAGACCTATTGTCAGAAGGTGTAAGACGCACCACCCTCTCAGCTAGACCTTATTGGTTGTTGACCTGAGAAAGGTGAACGCATGGTGACACCAACTGGGAGGTCTATGTAATGACATGTACATTGTGTAAATGTGGGTTGCTGATACATTATAAAGGTCGTGATAGTAATAATCACGTTATTGTAGATGTTGTAAATAGACCTTATAATCAAGGTGAAGTATATACCAGAAGGGGTCAGTTGTAGAAAATTAATTGTCATATACCAGTACCACATATTTTTATAGGCCAAACGTTGGGACAATTAAGATCCTTTGAAAGAAGGTATTATCTGTAAATGACTTGTAAATATTGTGTCTGTGGGGTGATTTTTCAGAAAGACAGTCAGGGAAAGGACTCTGATTTCATTTTGACAGTATCCAACTTGAGAGATTGATTTTACTTATCACTGTGTGTATGTGTATGTCTGTTGTTTTTTTCTTCTGAGATGAAGTCAATCTTTCCGACGCGTCCTTACCTGAAACTGACTATAAAGACTGATAGCCAGGGGCTATGGACAACCTTTCATTGAGTCTCCGGGAGACTCAGATAAGGAAAGGTGATTTATGTAGACGGGGTCTACATTTTAAATACCTAGACAGGGTCTAGGTATAATTACAGAGTCTTAACTAGTCTGTTGGGGGTAACCAACTTTCTTTTCTTTGCTTCTACTATGAAATGCATAGAGTAATAAGATAATTTGTTTATGCAAATAAGTGAACCTGGTTGGTAAGTGAACGGGTTAAAGTTATTGAAATAGAGTCAATATTTAAGTTCTTATTGTCTATCTTTTGTTGAGAGTGATAAGTGGTTATGTGTTACTAGACCCGCTCTGTACTGTCAGCTCCGTACTGTCAGAATATATCCTTCCTTCTCCAAAGAGGATGTGAATTTTTCCTTGTAGCTATTGCAGCACAGCAGCAAATCCAATCCACAGCCTCATCCACTGTCCCAGTCCAGGACGCTGTGGAAGATCAACCTAAACCCCCACACAAGGAATTCCTGATTCCACACAGGATGAGGAAACTTTTTTTTTTTTTCTGCTGAAGGATTAAAAGAGATATCAGGGTCCTTATTAGTAGACTTGGCAAATAAAGCAGGAATAGATAAAATTTTCAGTCCTGGAAAGGCAGGTAGAACCAGATACAAGGTGGCGATATAAACCAAGCAATATCCATTTCTCACTGTAGGAGACACATTAATAATTAAATGTTTAGAAATAGAGGACATTGACTGTGTTATAAAACATTGTTCTGTTGGTGTTTGACATTCCGTATTTTTTGCAGCCATACCGTCTGATGCTGAATGTTTTTTAGTAATTGATTTAGCAAATGCATTTTTTAGCGTCCTTGTTGATGCAGAGACACAGCCCATTTTTGTTTTCTGTTTAATGTCTCAGGGTTTTTTGTAGATTTTTCTGTAGTCTACTCAACTGTTCTCCAGGCCACTCTGAGGGAGTGGACACCGGACTATGGGTCAGTCCTGCTGCAGTACGCAGATGTCATCTGTCTCTGCAGTCTCACTAAGGGGGCCGGCCTGAGGGATGGGGAGAGTTTGTTGAAATGTCTTTTTGAAGGTGGACACAAAGTGTCAAAGAAGAAACTACAATGGTGTAAAATAAGTGTTAAATATCTGGGTTTTGTGTTTACAAAAGGAGGAAAGGAAAGTCAGTCCAAAGAGAGCTGTGGCTCTCCTGAAACTTGCCCGCCCACAAACCAAGAAAGACATGCTCACCTTTCTTGGAGCCATTGGTTACTGCCGCCAATGGATACCTGACTGTTCCTATTATGATAAGTCACAACCCAGCAAATGTCAGAAATTGTTAAGTGGTCAGATGACATGGTTGATGCATATGTGTATTTGAAAAATGCAATGGTAACTGCCCCAGGCCTTAGCCTTCCTGATTATGTAAAAATGTTTCATGTGTATGCAAGGGACAATTGTAAGACCATGGCTGGTGTACTCGCCCAGGAGCACGGAGGCAGACTTCGCCCTGTAGTTTTTTTCTCAAAAATGGTGCCAGTTCAGGTCCATGGCATGCCTGCGTGTCTCAGAGTGTTGGCATTTTATGTTATGACTGTGGAGATGTCTATGTCATTCACCTTAGGACACCCCATGATATTGCACACTACACATAATGTAGCTATTTTACTAAGAAATATACACACTCAGCACATGTCCTCCCAATGATTCAGCGGATATGAGGTTATCTTGATGAGCAACCCTATGTTGCATATCAAGTATAGCGCAAACAACTCAGGTCCAGCCATGATCCTAAAGGCATTGTTGGGTCTCAGATTGTCAAACGATCTAGGACCCAAGGCTCATGACTGCTTCAAATCCATTAAGGCTAATATTTCACCCAGACTAGATTTATTAAAGATTCCAATCCCAAATGCTGATGTTGTTTTCATAGATGGCTCCTGTACTAGGCCAAATGACAAATTTCTTTTTCAATCAGCCCAGGCTGCTGAATTGATTGTTTTCACTAAAGCATGTGAATTGTACAAAGATCAGTCTGTCACTATTTACACGGATTCTAATATGCCTATGGAACAGTGTATGACCATGGTGTATTATGGTTTCTCAGAGGCTACATAGGAGCTGATGGGAAAAAGGATTGCCCATTCCCAACTAGTAGCCAATTTGCTCAAGGTTCTCACACTTCCCAAGGAATTTGCTGTCATACACTGCAGAGCACATACCAAAGGGGACGATGATATAACAAAAGGTGACGCTCTAGCAGATTATGAAGAAAAAAAGGTAGCTCAGTAATAACTTGTTTTACTGCAGATACCCACTTTGTGCCCCATCCTCCCAAATGATTCCCAATTGATCACAACTTTGTAGCAGTCAGCTTTCACAAAGGAGCTCAAAGACTGGTGCTACCCTATTTTACAGAAGAATCCAAGGACTGGATTAATCTGCAAAGAGGGGAAATTATACATCCCACGGTGTAATGTCCTGATATACATTGCACAATACCACAGGATAGGACATATAGGATGAAAGGCAACCTTAAAACAACTCCAAAAAGATTTTTATATCACAGGAATGGCGGAGTTAGTACAAGATTATGTAAAAAGATGCATCACATGTATCAGGAGTAACCCAAACAACCCAAATAAAGCCATGCATCAATACCTGCCTTACCCCACAACACTTTTTTACACATCTTCAAATTGACTTTACACACATACCCCAACAACAGGGAGGACAACAACCAGCTTGTGTGGTCACAGATGTGTTTTCCCCGATGGCCAGAAATGTATTCCACAAAAAGAGAATGATATTATCCGCAAGTTTCTGTTTTTTTACAGGAAAATACCTACACGTTCCAGGCCGGAGATCGTATTGTGGTGAAACAGCTGACGAGAAACAAGAAACAGCAGGATTTCGCCTATGGACCAGAAACTACGGTTATAGCAGTAACCAGAACAGCAGTTCTCACTGAACATAGTTCCACCTGGATCCATGCTTCTAGAGCGAAGCTGGTCGAGAAAGGCCCAGGACCAGACCCAAGGAAAAAAGGAAAGGAGGTACTAACGGGGGCAGAAAGCCCTGACCTCGAACAGGACAATCAAGGAAAGAGGGTACTAACGGGGGTAGAAAACCCTGACCCTGAAGAAGATGAACTGCTTCCCCAATTTTGGACCATGGTTCTGCCACTTTCTCCTGATCATACTGATTTTGTTGGCATCTAGCCATAGTGAAGTGGTGATAATACAGGACTCAGGCCACACTATATTGTGGTATAATTCATCAAATACTGAGGTTGCTACCTTTATTATTGATTACTGCCAATGTGTACAATGTCCCCATAACTCCCACTTACTCTGGTTGTATAATATGTATCATACTGCACATGATGTTAGCCATGTATATATAGATGCCATAGGGGTACCAAGAGGGGTTCCAGATGAATTTAAGGCCAAAAAACCAAGCAGCAGCAGGATTTGAGTCTATATTTCTCATTGTCACCGTAAACAAGAATGTTGATTGGATAAATTATATATATTACAATCAACAGAGGTTTGTCAACTACACCAGGGATGCATTGAAGGGGATAGCGGAGCAGTTGCAGGCTGATTCCACCATGACATTTCAAAATCGTATGGTCTTAGATATGATGCTTGCAGAAAAGGGTGGTGTGTGTGCAATGATAAAAGGAACAGGTACTTGTTGTACCTACATACCTGATAATACTGGGCCTAATGGGAAGATCACGTTGGCCATAAAAAGTTGGAGGACCTTTCTGAAGAGCTAAAAACAAACTCAGGCATTGATAACCCTTGGGACCAGTACTTTGGATGGTTTCCTAGTTAGAAACAAGCATTAGTGAAATTTTTCATTATTATCGTTATTATCATGGTAATCATAGGTTTAGTTGTATGTTGTGTAATCCCTTGTTTCCGTAAAATGCTTAGCAAAGGCATTGAAAATGCCTCCATGCTCTCCATAAGTCTTGAACACACACGTTGCGAAACACAAAGAGAGGAAGAAAGGTAGCCCAGTTATTTGACGGATGGGGGCGGCCCTTATGCCACCTGGGATTCCAAGGATGCTAGCATCGCCATACCCATTGTATGTAGCCAGAGAGTTGCCAAACCTCTGATGACGTCAAGGTAACTGTGGATTGAAGTAATAAAATCACCCAATTAGAAATAGTTGATTTTAAGAGGGGATTGAAGGGAAATGTATGTCTTTTAGGTCTGTCATTTTGTTTTCCCCACTCCATTTTGTACCAACATGTTGATTAATTGTTTTGTATTATAACCAGAATGAGTTAATGAAAATATGCTATGTCAGTTATGTATTACAGAACTATACTCACAACATTCTTCTATCTTTTATCTTAGCTTAGCCTTGGTAGAGATGGTGAAAGTATCCAATTATTTCTTTGTATTAACAAGCACCTGTTTCTGTTATGATACAATTAAATGTCAAATATTTCTGTTCCATGAGAAAATAATTGTTTGTTACTTATAACTAATTACAAATGCCTGAGAAAGATCATGTTCACAGCCTTGAAAAGTATCTAGCGAGATTCTATTGTATGTAGCAGATAAGTTTTTATGAAATAGACATTCCTTATTCTTGGGATAATTAAATTTTGCTTCTCATCATTATTCAGGATTGACGTAAATGCTTGTATTCTCACTTGCACGTTATATTGTACTATAAAAGAGAGCTTTCGTTGTGGAATAAATTAGAAGTTTTTTGGTTACTTACAAGACGGTCTCATGTGTGATTACTTGTAACCAATGCTTCTCCAGGCCTGAGGAGACAGAACGAGTGACAGAGAACTTAGACCAGGGGTCTAAAGGGTCAACAGAACCAACAGCACCTAACCCCCCCAAATGACCCCTTTTTAGAAAGCAGACGCCCCAAGGAATTTGATAAAAAGCATCGTGAGTATTTTGCAGATCTCATTTGTTGCCACACGTTTTTGGAAAATGAAGAAAAAAAACAAAAACATTTTTTCAATTTTTTTTATATTTCAAAACCTTGTGAGAAAAAATGAGATCTGCAAAATACTCACAATGCCTCTTATTAAATTCCTTGGGGTGTCTACTTTCCAAAAAGGGTCATTTGGAGGGTTTGGGGCTATCCTGGCATGTCAGGGCCTTCGAAACTGTGATAGGTAGTGAGGAAGTGTAATGAGGAAGTTACGCACCTTCAGGCTTTCAAAGCAGTCATTGGATTTCAGGCTCCTGTATGTGGCTAGGTTCCCAAAAAGTCTCACACATGTGGTACCCCCATACTCAGTAGAAGTAGAAGAATGTATTTTGGGGTGTAATTCCACATATACCCATGGTTTGTGCGAGAAATAAATCATTTAAATGACAACTTCGTGTAAAAAAAAAAAAAAAAAAAAAGGTTTTTGTCATTTTCCAGAAACTTGTGGAAAAAAAAAAATCTTCCATGGACTCAATATGCCTCTCAGCAGATAGCTTAGGGTGTCTAATTTCCGAAAAGGGGTCATTTGGGGGTGTTTGTACTGTCCTGGTATTTTAGCACCTCAAGAAATGTGATGGGCAGTCAGAAAGTAAAAGCTGTGTAAATTCCATTATCTCTCCCATAGTTTGTAGACATTATAACTATCACACAAAGCAATCAATATACACTTACTGGGATTTTTTAAACAAAAACATGTAGAAGAATACATTTTGGCCTAAATTTATGACGAAATTTTTGTTTTTTTAGATATTTTTTATGACCAAAATGAGAAAATATATATTTTTTTTTTTCAAAAGTTTTTCTGGTTATAGCGCCAAAAATAAAAACCGCACAGGTGATCAAATACCACCAAAAGAAAGCTCTATTTGTGTTAAAAAAAGGACATAAATTTTATTTATGTACCGTATTGCATGACCGCGCAATTGTCCGTTAAACTAGCGCAGCGCTGTATAGCAAAAAAATGGCGTAAATTGCGGTATCTATACCATAGTTTGTAGACACTATAACTATCACACAAAGCAATCAATATACACTTAGTGGGATTTTTTTTACCAAAAACATGGAGCAGAATACATTTTGGCCTAAATGTATAACTGAAAGTAAAAAATATTGTTTTTCTTCAAAATATTTGGTATTTTTTTGTTTATAGCGTGAAAAATAAAAATCGCACAGGTGATCAAATACCACTAAAAGAAAGCTCTATTTGTGTGAAAAAAAGGACGTAAATTTTGTTTGGGTGCAGCATTGCATGACCGCGAAATTATCAGTTGAATTAGTGCTGCGCCGAGTAGCAAAAAGAGGCGTGGTCATTAAGGGGGTAAATCCTCAGGAGCTCAAGTGGTTAAATTGCTGTGTAAGAATGTAGACGATTGGTTTGGGTTACTATTTCCAAACGGATTTTGAGCAGAATATTTTTGATGTGTAATTTTCTAATCAATTTTTGTAAACTGACATATGTTTCAAACTTGTTGAGTCCCTTTGTTGGGGCAAATTTTAAACCTTGGTCCAGTACATATATTTCTTCCTATATTCCACTTAAATTGAAAACCCCTTCTCCTAATTTCTTCTCCTTTTTTTGTTTGTGTTTTCTTCTTCCCCTTTTTCCTCTCTTTCTGCATTCTCTCTGTTGTGATTTTCTATTCCTGGGATTCCCGGCCATGGTGGGTTAGGAACTGATTAAATATTAGTATATCACATAAGAATATCTATTATCAATCATATATTCATTTAACAGGATACAGGAATATAACTAGAATTTATATTGGGCGTTTCCTTGTATTTGTACAATTAGTTTTTTATAATATATTATATTATTTTTATCTTTATTTTATATATATTTATTATTTGTAATAGGACTACCCTACTCTGATATTAAATTGGCTCTGTGGTTTAGGGCAGTTTATAGTTATAATGAAACAGGAATACAATGTATATTTATGTTTTTAAATTTGTTTTATCTATTATACCAGACCTCCCTAGTAGTGTCCATCACACTCACGGACACATCAACCGCAGGACACTGGGGCATACAATGTATCCATTATGCAACATTGTTTAAATTGTATCATTATTATCTAAATGCACAACATGTCAGCGGCATCTCCCTAGGTATAGAGAGATCAACCCCATAAAGATGGCAGAATATATTACGTCTTCAAGAAAATGGCACCGTATGGCTATTGAAGGAGTCCAGCTAAGGTGCTTGTTTCACTACATCCCTCAGATGAAGCTACGAGTCCCTGTAACGTAACGCGTAGGGGAGGAGCAGAGACGTCACCAGTGATCTGACTACCCACACGGCGAGTATTGTCAGTGTGTGCTGACACACTAAAGAGGCTGGTTATCACCGCTTGCAGCGGCTTTTTATACAAAGTGTGATTTATCCTTTTAAATGTGAGTGCATATTGGGCACTTAATAAAACCCACTGTTTATGATAAGACACTATGTCATTTTTCTTACATGGCTGAAATGAGGAATAACAAGGAGCAGGAATAAGGAGCGCTCCAAGGAGGGAGAGGTCTGTCTGCCTGTCACTGAAGTATCTTCTCTACACAGACTACACCCATAAATCAGCAGGCTGCTTGGGAAGAGAGCACATCGCACTAACTATTTCATTGAACTCTGCACAAAGTTGGTTAACACTTTCTTTTCATTTGAAACATTTTTTTTTTCATTGAAACTTATATTCACAATATATTTTCATCATTATTATAATATATTTTTTTCTAATTTATCATTTATAATTAATGAGTGTATATTTTCAAGTAGCACACACAATTTGAATTTTTCAAAATTAATTAGGTGAATACATTTATTTCATTTATTACTTCTGTTTTCCACAGATACTATCACAATAATTAATATATTAGTTTCTTTAGTATTATTATCTCATTTCATCATATTATAAACTGTTCCTGACTATACTGTAGAGAGGACATAGTCACCACAAGTGAGTAAGCAACCATTAGTCCTAAATAGAGCGCAGTACCTTATATTATATTCATTTTTGTCAATATTTGACTCACATTTATGAGGGTGAGAAAGGAAGCCAGCGCCCATATTAATATTTTTTATAATTTATTTTATACACTACAAATTTGTTTTGCATAAAGATCCAGAACACACTCCAGTGGCTCACAAGTAATCTTTACATAATTCAATGATCATAGTAACACCATGTGACTGGGCTGAATGAATGCTGGTCATATTAGTTCATCTATTCTCTAAGTGGGGTGGTATCAATTGGGCCAATCCCTTTTACAAACCACACATAATATCACCCTTCAAAGTGAAAACAGAAACGATTTGCACAAAATCAAAGAGTAGAAATATTTTCCGGTGGATCCCCTCTACCCAGACCCCATATGTAGACATAGAACAACAAGCTGTGTTCCCTCTCGTGCCGCACTCCTCCAACCACCCAAACCCACACAGAAGCAAAGGGAAATAATGAGAGGAAAGTTCCCCCCTAGTTTGGGGCGGAGTTCTCCTTCCCTCCTGTTGGGGGATGGGAGAAGGATGGACTGAAGACAGAGAGACGCTTCGGGGTCACCACTGTTCTGTAGAGCCTTGAAATGAAGGACATCAACTTCAGAAGTTCTTGTTGTCTGTGTAAAGTTCCCCGATAACGAGATCTGGGCTCTCCCGGCTTCTAGCTCTGTAACCCGCTATATCATTATCAGGAAACGCAACTCCGACACCCAAGAAGGGCTGAAGTTGTGTCCTTCATTTCCAGGATCTACTGACCACTCTGCACCCCGACATTTACTGCACTTCATCCATGTCTTTGGGGGCCTCTCATCTCCTTATCAACTGTTTCTTCCATGATGAAGATCAGCCATGGAGTATATCTGAGGTGTATATCAGGGGGTGCTTCTTCCCCACATGAGAGCTGGGATGTCCAGCAACATTCATCTAGAAGACATTTCCCACACTCAAGGCACTAATACACCTCCAGGGTTGTGTGGGACCCCTGATGTACAGGAAGACAGGACTTCAGTGAGGAACATTTCCCTCACTTAGGATAGGAAAGTGGCTTCTCCCCCGTGTGACATCTCTGATGTCTGGAAAGATGGGACTTCCATGAAAAACATTTCCCACACTCAGGACAGGAATACGGCTTCTCCCCTGTATGAGATCTCTCATGTGCGTGAAGATAGGACTTTGCTGAAAAACATTTCCCACACTCTGGACAGGAATATGGCTTCTCCCCCGTGTGAGATCTCTGATGTGTGTGAAGATAGGACTTGTCTGAAAAACATTTCCCACACTCAGAACAGGAATATGGCTTCTCCCCCGTGTGAGATCTCTGATGTGTGTGAAGATAGGACTTGTCTGAAAAACATTTCCCACACTCAGGACAGGAATACGGCTTCTCCCCCGTGTGAGATCTCTGATGTCTGTGAAGATAGGACTTGTCTGAAAAACATTTCCCACACTCAGGACAGGAATACGGCTTCTCCCCTGTGTGAGATCTCTGGTGTGTGTAAAGATTGGACTTCCTTAAAAAACATTTCCCGCACTCAGGACAGGAATACGGCTTCTCTCCTGTGTGAGATCTCTGATGTCTGTAAAGACTGGACTTCACTGAAAAACATTTTCCACACTCAGGACAGGAATACGGCTTCTCCCCCATGTGAGATCTTTTATGCACATTAAGACCATGTTTAGAACGCAAACCCTTCCCGCACTCAGTACAGGAGCTCTTCCCTGTTGGAAGGCCGGCCCGGTCCCGCACAGTCTGAGGTTCCTCAGGATACGAGGAATCCGATGGTCCATCTACACTGGGTGGTGCCGGATGGACATTGGAGGGAGCCGGGTTTTCTCCTGGACTATACTGTGTGATGTCCTCATCTTCTACTTTCCAGTCTGGAGACAAAGTGAGACAATCCTCAGAGGTTTTCCTCATCTCCCGGCCATGGACTAAAATACAAAGACAAAGAGGATTACTAGACAGGAGCTGATTGGTTCCCCCAAACCAGGACTCCACCCACATCAGGCAGCTTGGTCTCTGAGGAGCTTACAATTCCACCCTCAAGGGAACTAGGAAATGGCTCCTCTGATCTCCTACCAGGTCATTTCTTTATTCATGGACCTTAGTCAGAGAGTGAGGAAACAACCAGAACTGTCTTTTTTAGGAGGGACAGTGATGAGGGGATTATAGGACGAGGGTCCCCACCCCCTCTATCACTCATCGCCATCTTCCCAACACAAGAAGTACTGCACTTCCTTATTTACTCCATGATTTAGTCATGAACAACAGCGGGGCTGAGCCCCACCAGAGGTCAGAGAGTGAGGATGGGGGGAGAACAACCAAGATGAAGACTGGACTGATCCTGAAGACCACCATCATTGGGGTATTGACTCCTCCCTCATTATCACTTTCTGTTTAAGGGTCCAAAGTTGGAGGATGTGATCACATTATCACCATGTAAAAGTCTGTGCTCCAATCACATCATCCGATA
The DNA here is from genome assembly GCF_062004578.1 of Staurois parvus. Taxonomy (NCBI): domain Eukaryota; kingdom Metazoa; phylum Chordata; class Amphibia; order Anura; family Ranidae; genus Staurois; species Staurois parvus. The sequence goes on along the minus strand of NW_028318674.1, from coordinate 3,848 downwards.
TAAAATGTCCAGCTGGGAGGAAATGGGTGTAATAAGAGAATCCATATTATGTGTATATATAGCAGTGGGGGGAGGGGGGAGAGAAGAAGTCAGGACTATGGAATGTACAACATAGAGTATATAGTGCAGGGGTCAGGAGTATGTAATGTACAACATAGAGTATATAGTGCAGGGGTCAGGAGTATGTAATGTACAACATAGAGTATATAGTGCAGGGGTCAGGAGTATGTAATGTACAACATAGAGTATATAGTGCAGGGGTCAGGACTATGTAATGTACAACATAGAGTATATAGTGCAGGGGTCAGGAGTATGTAATGTACAACATAGAGTGTATAGTGCAGGGGTCAGGAGTATGTAATGTACAATATCAATTATATAGTGTAAAGGTCAGGCCTCATAATATTGGCATTCAGTAATCAATTTTAATCTAAATGTTTACTGGAGATTAGTGGTCCCACACCTCTGCCTCCCATCTCCTGAGACTGCACTCAGTGACTTGGGTCTGAGACACTACAGACATATCCCTCCACCCGGCACAGCCAGCAGACAACAGAGAAGGTCCCCTGGAGGAGTCAGGCACAAGGCAGGAGACCCCAGTCACATGTCCTGGGTGCCTACATTATGCAATACTTAGAGTAAAAATCAACATTTTGCTGCCAGCTGATCCCCAGAACCTCCATAAATCCAGTCTAGATACATACAGTCAGGTCCATAAATATTGGGACATGGACACAATTCTAACATTTTTGGCTCTATACACCACAATGGATTTGAAATGAAACAAACAAGATGTGCTTTAACTGCAGACTGTCAGCTTTAATTTGAGGGTATTTACATCAAAATCAGGTGAACGGTGTAGGAATTACAACAGTTTGCATATGTGCCTCCCACTTGTTAAGGGACCAAAAGCAATGGGACAATTGGCTTCTCAGCTGTTCCATGGCCAGGTGTGTGTTATTCCCTCATTATCCCAATTACAATGAGCAGATAAAAGGTCCAGAGTTCATTTCAAGTGTGCTATTTGCATTTGGAATCTGTTGCTGTCAACTCTCAAGATGAGATCCAAAGAGCTGTCACTATCAGTGAAGCCATCATTAGGCTGAAAAAACAAAACAAACCCATCAGAGAGATAGCAAAAACATTAGGCGTGGCCAAAACAACTGTTTGGAACATTCTTAAAAAGAAGGAACGCACCGGTGAGCTCAGCAACACCAAAAGACCCGGAAGACCACGGAAAACAACTGTGGGGGATGAGCGAAGAATTCTTTCCCTGGTGAAGAAAACACCCTTCACAACAGTTGGCAGATCAAGAACACTCTCCAGGAGGTAGGTGTATGTGTGTCAAAGTCACCAATCAGGAGAAGACTTCACCAGAGTGAATACAGAGGGTTCACCACAAGATGGAAACCATTGGTGAGCCTCAAACACAGGAAGGCCAGATTAGAGTTTGCCAAACGACATGTAAAAAAGCCTTCACAGTTCTGGAACAACATCCTATGGACAGATGAGACCGACATCAACTTGTACCAGAGTGATGGGAAGAGAAGAGGATGGAGAAGGAACTGCTCATGGTCCTCAGCATACCACCTCATCAGTGAAGCATGGTGGTGGTAGTGTCATGGCGTGGGCATGTATGGCTGCCAATGGAACTGGTTCTCTTGTATTTATTGATGATGTGACGGCTGACAGAAGCAGCCGGATGAATTCTGAAGTGTTTCGGGAATATTATCTGCTCATATTCAGCCAAATGCTTCACAACTCATTGGACGCTTCACAGTGCAGATGGACAATGACCCAAAGCAGACTGCAAAAGCAACCAAAGAAGTGGAATGTTCTGCAATGGCCAAGTCCATCACCTGACCTGAATCCGATTGAGCATTTCACTTGCTGAAGACAAAACTGAAGGGAAAATGCCCCAAGAACAAGCAGGAACTGAAGACAGTTGCAGTAGAGGCCTGGCAGAGCATCACCAGGGATGACACCCAGCGTCTGGTGATGTCTATGCGTTCCACACTTCAGGCTGTCATTGACTGCAAAGGATTTGCAACCAAGTATTAAAAAGTGAAAGTTTGATTTATGATTATTATTCTGTCCCATTACTTTTGGTCCCTTAACAAGTGGGAGGCACATATGCAAACTGTTGTCATTCCTACACCGTTCACCTGATTTGGATGTAAATACCCTCAAATTAAAGTTGACAGTCTGCAGTTAAAGCACATTTTGTTCGTTTCATTTCAAATCCATTGTGGTGGTGTATAGAGCCAAAAATGTTAGAATTGTGTTGATGTCCCAATATTTATGGACCTGACTGTAAATTGTGTCTGCAGCACAGAGAAGGAAGATTATCCGAGAGAAATCCAGGAATACAGGACGGGGAACACAGCTCAGGAAAGTGACCAGGGGATTACAGGCTGATATCACCCCGCCCCCGCCCTACTCTGGACCAATCAGTGAGCAGTATGGGTGGAGGAATGGATTTTGTGTTCATGACCCACCTGTGCTGATCTCTGTAGGAGTGTCCTCCTCTATAAATGTCCCCGTTATTCCATCCTCCTCCATAGACTGCTGATCATCCCTCACATACGCCTCTTCTTCTTCTGCTTTCACCTCAAATTCTATATCGATTGGATCTCCACTCTAAATCAAGGAAATGAGAGAAAATATCATCTGTAAAATGTGAGATTTATGATTGTGACATCACACACAAAATCCACACATTGTCTCCCTTCACAGAAGCAGATCACATGTGATATGTGGGTACATTTCCCCTAAATACCGCATGCCATCCTGAAACTGTCCATTTCCTATCCCGTGTTGCGGTATTGACCACAAACACTGAACACGCTCAGTAAATACCGCATGAACAGGCGTTACATTCACAGAAGGAAATAAAGAATGAAATGCATGCGGTCATTAATTAGTGGTGGAGACATGCGGGATTCAGGAAATGTGTACTGCTTGGGAAAGAGTGGGCGGCCGCTGGCATCCTTAACCACTTCCTGTCCGGACACTTTCACCCCCTTCCAGTCCGGACACTTTCAGCCCCTTCCAGTGTGGACAATTTTCAGCTTTCAGCGCTATCACACTTTGAATGACAATTGCGCGGTCATGCAACACTGTACCCACATGAATTTTTTACCATTTTTTTAGACAGATAAAACTTTATTTTTGTGGTATTTATTCACCGCTGGGATTTTTATTTTTTTTGCAATGTAAATGAAAAAGTCCAAAAATTTTGAAAAAAAAGTGTTTTTCTTATAAAATTTTGCAAATAAATAATATTTCATCATAAATCTTGGCCAAAATGTATCTTTTTAGTAAAAAAAAAAATAAGCCAAATTACTTTATAACCAAAAATTATAATTTGTAAACAATTTTTTTAAATTTTTATTTTATTTTTTTATATTATTATTTATTTATTTTACATACTGTCACCCTAGCAGTACAGTATCACCATGGTGACACTGTACTACTTGTGGGAGGTGATGAAGATTTTTTTTTTCTTTTTTTACATTGATTGCTTTTTACACCCACATAGGATGTAAAAGCAATCATTTCTCTTTCTCTCTGTGTGCATTCTTGCAGTCATTGAGAAATACTGTGTGAGCTGTGATTGGTCACAGCTTGTCACATGGTACAAGGCTGTTGTGAATAGCCCTGTACCATGTGACCTCTGTGATCATTCACAGATTTCACACGTAGTAAGCAATGAAGTCACAAATGTCATCTTGCTTACTACTCTGGATGTGATCACTGATTGGCCAATCAGTGATCACATGATCGGGACCTCGTACAGAGGTCCCATCCAACGATCGGTGTTTCACTGTGTCCGGAGGACACAGCAG